>NW_024379294.1:0-7929 GCF_016835505.1 Polypterus senegalus
AATGGGTTGTATTTTATTTTTCCCAAACTTTTTTTTGAAACAAATTTTTTTAAAAAAAAAACCTGCTTTTTAAAACTCGGGGGTGAACCCCCTTTTTTTTGACCAAAACAATTTAACCCCAGGTTTTTGGGGTGAAATCGGGAAGGATTTAAGGGGTCCATTGTAAGTTTAATGTTCTCTGAAGAGTCCAACAGGGGGTCCAAAACAACTCTCAAATGACCTGGACAAAGTTTTTCACCATCATGGTTTGGGGAAGGATACAGAAAGCTGCCCCAGAGATTAAGCTGTCGTTTCACAGTTAGAACATATTGGGGAAAGGAAAAGGGCTCAGTTCGTTAAGGTCGGCGACCAAAAAGTTTTGACAGAAAAGGGGAAAATGGTGAGAAAGCGAGTCAACCCAGGGGAACCCCAAAACCACCTAAAGATGGAGTCACGGGGTCGTTCAACCTTCGCCCGCACAAGGAGAGTGATGAAAGGGGAAAGGGGGTAAACCAGGCGAGGTCTGCTCAAGCACATTTAACAACCAGCTTCATTTTAATAAGGGGTGGACTGTGAAACTAAAATGGAGTTTTTGGGACATAAAAAGGGGGCTTTTGGGTGGAGGACAAAGAACCGTTCCCAAAAAAAACACCTGCTACCCCAGTCAAATATTGGTGGTTCCATCTGGGGCTTGTGGCCAGTGCAGGGACGGGGAATTTTGTCAAAGGGGGGACACATGGATTCCCTCCGTTCAGCAGTTCGGGAGCCCAAAATGTCCAGGAATCAGTGAAAAGCTGGCTCCACCGGGCTGGATTTTCAACAAGACAACCCCCAAAACCTGCTCAAAATCCACTAAGGTTTCATGCAGGGGAACAAGCCCAACGTTCTGAAGGGTCTGTCCCCAGACCTGAATAGAATTGAAAAAACTTGGGGTGAGTTAAAGGAGCTGTCCATGCTCGAAACCACAAACCTGAATGAACTCGAGATGTTTTGTAAAAAGGAATGGCCAAATACCTTCAACACAATCCCGACCCCATTGGAACCTACAGGAAGTGTTTAGAGGCTGGAATTTTTTGGGTTCTAAATATTGAGTTCATTTCTTTTTAGTCCCAAATTTGCCTTGATTTTTTTTAACAATTTTGCACACCTTTTGAAATCCCCAAAACTTTTTTTTCTCAAATATCACTGTGTTTCCTATAGTATATTTAACGGGCATTTTTATCGTAACCCAACGATTTTGGAGAATAAGGACATTAACAAGGTTGCCCAAACTTTTTTCCCACTTTAATCCCCCTGCATAAAAATTGAACCTTAAAAATATGTTTTAGTAGTTTCCCGTTTGAACACAGGATGGCAATTATTTAAACACCCTTTTCTCTTCTGCTCCCCCGCAGACTAGGAAAATGATGGCTTCCAACCAGTTTACTTCTGGGAAACCCTCCACCTGGGCCACCTCTTCCTGATAAAAAGGGCCTTTTTAAAACCCCCGGTGCTTTTCTTTTTAAAGTTATAACTCAGCTTTGCTTGCCCAAAATGCCCCCAACCCTTTTTGATTGTTGGTAGTTTTTTTAAAATATACTGTAAATAAATTATATATATTGTATATATATTGTGAAATTATCAAGGAACACTCAAAAAAATTTGGGGGAGCCACCCCCAAAATTATCCTTGGTTTCAATGGGGTTTGAAAAAAAGACAGAAGTGTCTTTGATGGGGTCCAAAAAAGATCTGTTGAATGGTTAAGATGGTGGCTTAAAATGTCAAGACGGGAAGTTATGTAGGGGAAGTGACTTTCCAGGGACAAAGTCAGACAGGTTTACCCTTTGTCTGCTCTTGTAGAACAACTGGAAGGTTTAACACCCTGCCACACATTTGCCTGCTGTGGAATTACCCTCCTTGTCCATACAGCTTCTCCCTACTCTAACGGGAGGTATGTCTATATATCTATATATATATATATATATTATATTTAAAAATATTGGATCGAGATGTGACCTTCTCCAGAAGAAACTTTGAAGTCCCTGGCACCTGCATATCACACCCTACTTTAATGTCCCAAGGACAAGGAAGTGAGACAAAAGGACAGCTGCTGTACAGGCTTTTAAATGATTGACGGGCAGTAAACGATCACGAGTTGGTAGCAGCTAAGCTGACTTGGGAATAACTCATTCCTACAGCTTTACTACTAGCAAATATCAAAAATAAAAAATGAATGAAATGAAAGTACAATCTCTTTAAATTGTATATCCAGTTAACCAAACCTGGGGTTGGGGAGTTAAAGCGAGCAGGGGCTGAGCCCCTTAGTATACATATATATACTGTATATATAGATAGATAGATAGATAGATAGAAAGGCACTATATAATAGATAGATAGATAGATAGATAGATATGAAAGGCACTATATGTAAAATAATATAAATAATAATAATAAATAATAATAATAGGTAGTTAGCCACACCTCTGTCATCTTTGACATCACATCCTACCCTATAATATTATTAATCATCAGTTAGTTGTGATTTTCATGCCATCATTGGACTGTTTCTGATTTTATGAAAAGTGGAACTATAGGCATCAGAGAGAACTTAAAAAACTGGACCTGAAGTTGGCTAACCAATAGCAGACAAATGGTACAGTTGATAAATAATAATAATAATAATTCATTACATCAAAACCAATCTACATTGTCCACCTGGATGATACAAAGGCTCCCATATGTGAAAGGCACTTTATGATAGACAGACATTTATAAAGCTTGTGACAACAAACCTTAAGAAACTCCAGGCTAGAATGGCCATTAAAGGGTCTTTAACTAAGTACTGAGTAAAGGGTCTTGTATTGACGGGAGATTTCGAATCAAATTAAAAATTTCTAAATTCCTGTTGTCGCTTTGTCATTTCATGGTATTGAGTGTTTTTGGTGAGGCCTCAAACTGTTGAACAGAAGAGAATAAAATCAAATAAAGAACAAAGAAGAAGAATGTCTGCACCCCTCCTCACGTCTCTGTCAGATGCTGGTGGGACTTGGAGGCCACAAAGGTCAAAGTCGTCTCAAGGGGAAGGAAGTGAGGCCGGTGGCGGTCTGTCTGTTGTCATGCGATGAAAGGCCCAGCTGCTCGTTTCTTCTTTATTCGAATACAGAAGTGACATTAGGTGCAATCCTTGACTTTCCCATTTGTGTATATTTGGCTGGCTTGGTGTTGAACGCAGAAGTAAAGACATCAGAACTGGAACTTTCGCCTGCTCCAACGTGAGGAGATCACTTTCTTTGAGTGACAACCCCAGCTCCACTCCTGGCACCAAATTAAACAATTTAGAAAATGTCAGGGTGGCCAAAGGTTAAGCTGCCCAGATGTGGCCGCTGTTTCTGCCAGCCTGATGCTTGTCATGCAATCGGGTTTTCACTATTTCACATTTTGTTATGTTGCAGCCTTGTGCTAAAATCATTTCATTTTCCCTTAATAGCCCAGAATGACAAATCAAAAAGAGGATTTTAGAAATGTTTGCAAACGTATGAGAAAATAATGAAACCTATGACATGAGCATTCAGATCCTTTGCTCTGTCACTTGAAGTTTGGCTCATCGTTGAGATGTCTGAGTCCACCAGTGGTCAGTTTAATTGCTTGGTCCCGATTAGGACCCCAGGAGGTCCCACAGCTGAGCAAAAACCGAGTACCATGAGGTCCAAGGAAGTGCAGGCAGAACTCAGAAACAGGATTGTGTTGAGCCAAAGATCTGGAGAAGGCCACAACAACAACAAATTCATTTATTTTGCACATTTTCATACAAATGATGTCAGCTCAAAGTGCTTTACAGGATGAAGAAAAAGACAAAGACCAAATATAAGAATACAATTATGCAATAGTAGCTAACACAGAATAAAAGTAAGGTCTGAAGGCCAGGGAGGACAGAAAAAACAAAAAAACTGCAGACGGCTGGAGGAAAAAAAAAACAAAATCTGCAATGGTCCCGAGGCCACGAGACCGCCCAGCCAGCCCCCTCTAGGCATTCTACCTGACATAAATTGTCTCAATCAGTCCCTCATGATTTTCAGGCTTCACATGAAAGAATCAGATGATGATGGTCATGTGGACCTCTGGCCTTCGAACCATCAATGTAGGGACAGCACGGTGCCCTGATCAGGTGGTGGAGTGCAGACAACACCACAGAAAACCAGAAAGAACAGCAGAGAGAAAAAAAAAAGATAATTCAATGCATAAACAGAATATCAGGGTTAAACTCAATGAAGTACTGAGGAAGCCATGCTAAAATAACGAATTTTTAGCAGTTTTTAAAGTCTGCAGCATTGAAGGTTCCCAAGAGCAGTGTCTCACCCCTTTTTAAAACGGAAGACGTTTTAACAACACGACTCTTCCCAGAGGTGGATGACCCTGCCAAACTAGACCCAGGGCGAGAAGGGTCTTGGAAAGAGACGCGGACAAAAAGAACCTGAGGGTCATTGTCACTGAGCTCCAGAGAACTTATGGAGATCGGAAATTCTGATGGACAACCACCACTGGAACACTCCTGACATGAGCTGCCCGACATAAGCAACTCCTCAGTGAAGAAAACCAATGAAAAGCCTGCTTGGAGTTTGCAAGAAGTCTTAAAAAGGAACCACACTGTGAGGAACGAGATTCTATGGTCTGATGAAACTAAGATTGAAGTGTTTGAGGAAACCGGTGGCAGTCCTCACCTAGACAGAACCAAGTGCCATCATTAAACGAGAGCGGCTGTCCTGGGATTGCCTGGTGTGCCAACTCCATTTTGTCTTTGTGCTCACTGCAGCTTTTGTGTAATTTGAATACCACATTGTGAAGAATAAATATTTTTTGTTTTCTAAAGATTCTTTTTGTGCCCAGCCAGGGATTTTTGACCCCCAGAAATTGGGCATTAATGGAACTGCTTTTGGAACTGTTGAGAAGTACATGCTTTGGGTCTCCCTTGTTCACAATAATTAGAGGTTTCGCCATTTGAAAGGTGCTCGCCACCTCAGCGTTATCTTCTTCTGCAATGACCTTTCACCCACGGGAGTGGTTTCCCTAGGAAAGACGAACTCACAGTAAACCACTCGTGTCATGTGCTTGGTTCTGCTTTGATTTCCTTCCTTATTCTCACACCAGCGAATAGAAAGCGTATGCCTACATCAAGAGAAACAGTACCAGGAATACGTGAAATACACACGAAAAATAATAATAAAATACACAAAAGTCATCATTTCCTTTTTTTTTAACATTTTATTGAATTTATTAAAAAGTAACATTCCAGACAAGCAAATCCAACTTTACAAAAACTAAGTTCAAATTAACAACTCCTACCCATGAGAAAGAGAGCAAGGCCAACAGACAGAGTAAAACTTTAAGAGTGAATCCTCTTCCTCAATTTAAATCAAGACAAGTTGGGGAGCAGGCACTGGTACAGCGCATTGCTGCACCCACCACACCACAAAACAACTTCGGATCCGGTTGCACCCCCAGGCAGACACGTGGCTCAATCCCACCTCGGAAATGACCCTCTATCTGCAGCAGCCAGGGTGTTACGAGGGCGACCCCTTGGCCTGGTCCAACCTCTCGAGTCCCCAAAAATGAGGATCTTACAAGCGGATCACCTTGGGGACACACGCCACATGGCCGTGAGTGAAAAACTGATGCCTCCTGACAATGCAGGTCAGTGTCTCATTCAGGACTCCGTGAGCACCACAAAGTCAAACTAATGGGACCCAAGGACCCTCTGAAGGAGTCAGTCTTTGTCTCAGGTCACAGGATGGCATCCATGTCTCGCAAACAGGGAGCTCCAGGACTCTAAAGACTTGGACCTTCGTCCTTTTGCCACACACCCCTTTCTGGTGACCCTCAAGACCCCCATGCACTCCCAATCCGTCTACTGACTTCATAAGAAGAGTCACCAAAGTCACATGAATGTCACTGCTGAGGTAAGTAAACCTCTCAACGAGGCTGACACTCTCTCCGCAGACGGGCACACGGCTGATGGCCGTGCCCAAGAGGCCGTTCATTTAAATGCTCGTTCTAAAATGTAATTGATGAAATCCTGTCAGGTTTTTAAAAAGTTGTGCGCAGATCCTCTAAGTGAGAATTCTTTTCCATTCTGGTCACTAAATAACATCAGTTACCCACTGAGGATGAGTTAGATTCTTCCAGTTGCGGAGACAAGTCTACGTGATAATGGTGACGTAAAGGCCATTACAGTTTGTTTGTCCTTCTCCACTTTAAGCCCATCTGGAAGTACACCAGACACAGCCATTAGTGGTTAGAGGGATTGGGACCCCAAGGCTGTCTGAAAGGCACCTAAAGATTTTGGTCCAGAATGATGTTAATTTGGTGCAGGCCCAGAAACATGTGGCCCAGAGAGGCTGGAGAGCTCGACTGCAACATTCGCGAGGTGGATCTCAGTTGGAAACATTTTAGACAATTTTAAACAGAGAGATATACTGAAGAAGATTTCAAGTTGAATAATTGAATGTGTTGTAGCATATGGAACTGGAGTGGATTCTGTGCATTGCTGCCATCCTCAGTTTTCTGAGATGTTGAGTGAGCGACCCTTTTCCAGTGTACTCTCCGATCTCTGAAAGGGAGGGACTGTAAAATGGTTTTATATATTATGGAAATGCTGTCTGAGTCCTCAAGACTGAGCAATGGGGGAGGTGAGGAAACTGGCAGATCTGTTTCGATTTGGACTGTCCCAAGTGGAGGAGTTCAAGTATCTGGGGGTCTTGTTCACGAGTGAGGGAAGAATGGAGTGGGGAGATTGAAGGGATTGTGGGGTCCACAATGATGGCTTTTGCTTCAGTCTGTCGGGTGAAAAAGGAGCTGAGCCGAAAGGAAAATCTAATTTACTAGTCGATCTCACTTTCCCCTACCCTCACCTGGGGTCATAAGCTATGGGTAGTGACCGAAAAGAACGGACCCTAATACAGCGCTGAAATGATTTTCCCTCCGCGAGGGTGTCTGGTTTTCCCCTTAAGGATACGGTGAGGAGCTCAGTCATCCAAAGGGGCTCAGAGTAGAGCCGCGTCTCCACATCGGGGACGAGTCAGATAAGGGTGGCTCGGCATCTGATCAGGATGCGCCTGGACGCCTCTCTGGTAAGGTGCCCCAGGGCACGCCAACCGGGAGGAGGCCCCAAGGAAACCCAGGGCGCTGGAGGGGTTATGTTCCCGCTGGCCTGGGAACGTCTCGGGTTCCCAAGGCAGAGCTTAGAAGAAATGACCGGGAGAGGGGAAATCTCAGCATCTCTGCTCAGCTGCTGCCCGCCACCCGACCCCAGATAAGCGGGAAAAGGATGGATGGATAGATGGATGGATGGATGGATGGATTTGGAGAAATGGAAAAAAGGTGTGGATGGAAAGTTAAATTTGGATGTAGGATGCAAAGACGTCTATGTGCAGATCTTTAAGCAAGTTAATCCCAAATGTTTTTCCCGACATTAAAACTTGTAAGTTTTTGAGAGGGTGGAAAGAGGTGGTTCTCGCAAAAGGTGCCACAGATAAAGCTTCTCCATCTTAAAATACTTCCTGCATTGGTTCCATATTCTGAGTGAGTGAAGCACAATTGGTTGTTTTTGGGGCAAAGTAAGAAATATAAAGCGTCCTGCAGGATTTCATTTCTATTTGGACCAAGCCTGTGTGTCCATCTATTTGTGTCCATAATCAGGTTTTTATAGCTTGTGTATTTGGCTTAGTAATACAACTGAAAGTTAAGTAGTGCCATGCCGCCCTTTTTGCCTTAGGTCTTGTAAAGGGGCGCCTTTTGGGTGTGTGGATGAATTCTTTTTAATTCCCAAAAAAATGAAATTAGGGTTGAATCTAATTTCTTAAAAAATGATTTCTTAATGTATATGAGGATGCTTTGAAGCTTAGGAAGGATATTCATCTTGGTGTAATTCTTCCAGCTAAAGTGAGATGAAGGTAGGGCCTCCATGACATCTTTTAT
>NW_024379295.1:0-32103 GCF_016835505.1 Polypterus senegalus
TGCCACACAACCCAAGTCCCCAAAGTCCAGGCCTCCAATGCCTCTTTCACTCTTCAGGCCACCTCGTTTCCTTCTCCAAGACCTTGTCTCCTTCGCTCCTGACTTCAGCCCCGAATGGAGGGCGCCCTTTATTCCCTCCGGACCTGCTACAGGTGCCTCCCGATTATCTTCCGCCGGCACTCCCCAGTGTGGCAGAAGTACTGGCTGTGGACACGGAAGCACTCGGTGTCCCTGGTGGTCTTCCCCCAAGCACTTCTGGGTGTGGCGGAGTGCTGGAGGCCAGGGCTCCAAAGGCATTGAGGCGCCCCTGGCAGTAACCACAAGCCCTATAGGGTTGAGCTTCCAAGCTCAGTTCCCGTGGCCCTAAAGCCACCAAGGCGGTGCCCCCGTGTCGGGGGAGGCCTGAGCCCTCCTCTGGGGTGTCCTGGCTGGGTACCACCCCCAGCCACCCGTGACAATATATATATATACTGTATGTCAGGATTCTTGTCCTAGTCAGACATTTTCTCGTCATAATTCTTTTTTTAAATCCATGTTCTTAAGTTTACTATTTTGAAATAATTCAACATTAGGTTTGGTTACTTCCAGTCACCGCATATTGTCTTGCAGTAGTCATTTTATATTGGCAATTGCCACAGACAGCTGATCAGGAGATCACATGTATTACCTCATCTATGTAATGGTATAAAGATTGGTGCAAAAGAACCATTATTATCAGATCATATTTGGCAGATTCAATAAAAAATGCACCTTTGTGTTCATTATTTTTTTTCGACTTTTCAGCATTGGACTTACTGCTTTTTTGTCAGTTATGGTTCTTGGGAATGATTTGAGTTTTGTCACTCTTTTTTAAACTTAATAATAATAATACATTTTATATACTGCCTTTCCCATGCTCAAGGTGCTTATTAATTGGATCCCCTGCTTGTTTAAATAAATCCTCTTCTGGTCACTCCATTCAAACTGGTGGCATCCTGGTACTAACTTAACAGCACCATGTGCTCTGTGTGTGTGTTGCATGATATGTATTTTTTCAGTTTAAATACACTTATTTTATTCAGCTATTATGAGGAGACATGACTTCTTGACTTGACACATCATTATGAAACATAATTTCATGGAGCTACTGATGCCATAAAGTACAACTCAGGGACCAAACATGGACAGGGCACAGCCAGACTCATTCAATCCATTTGGATTTACAGACTCCAAATATCTTAACATGTCTTTTCTGGGATGTAAAGAAAATTTGAGTACTTGGTGTAAAAACTGCACAACATAGAGAGAAAATACAGACACCACTAAGACTGTGATTAGCCTACATTTCAATGCATATCTTCTTGTGCTATGGAGCAATAGCACAGGATCACTAAAATAATCTGATTCTTAAATATATTTCAGTACTTTTGTAATACTTTATTTTTTTTAGCAAAATATACATCTTTTGTAAAGAATTTCAGATTAATAAGAAAAATAGCATGTTTCATTTACTCTGTGTACATCTTCTGAATTATTACTATTACGTTATACTTAACAAGTTTCATTTTTAAGTCTATTTAAAGCATAGATAAGATGTACTTCTTTAGGATGTCAAGTTTCATACTTTTCACCAATCACCTACAACTGTGACATGTTTACATTATTTTTAGATTTCCATTCTTAGTAAAGTGTAAAACATTTGGCTATGGAAAATATCCTTATTATTTGTGTATATTAATTTTCCTTTCCTGTTTCACTTTCCTGTATCACCAGCAGAATCAAAAAAGTCAAAACCATTTACTCTCTAGTGTTCTGATGCCACAAATCCTTCAGCACTGATAAAACTTTGTACTATTAAAATGAAAATGATACATAGTGGAAAACAAAGTAAGACAAATCAACATTTTCCTGCAAACAGAGAAGTGACTTTACTGTCAAAACTGGCAGATATTAAAAGAGTATTCATTTGTATGAACTTTATATGGTTTTTAAATTAAGTTATGCAACAGTTAAGCAATTACCACTTCAATGTCTTTCTGAAAGATGGCACAATCTGCATTTCAAATTACACCTACATCTTTAGAAGAATGTATGATGAAACAGTGTAAAAAAAGTGTAAATGCTACAGTACTCAATATTTGGACAGGAAGTCAGACAGATACACAGTGTTAAAGTGAGGGCCTAGCTTATTTCCTACTTCTTGTAACAGGCAACCATCTTTTCCATTAAGACAGGGGTCGACCAAACCTTTCTTCTAGGATAGTTTCCATTATATGCAGACTCTGAAAAAAGGAAAAAAACAATGGTAAAACAACATAATATAAATTTCTGGCAACACATTAATATTTCTGATTGGATAGCTCATAAAACCAAACTCTATTCCAGACCGTTAAAAAAGTAACCATACCATATTTCTCCATGTAGTTAAAAAAACATCTGCTTTCTTATTAAAAGTCACCTAAAATGAGTATGTTAATGATTTTGTGAAATATTAGGGTAACTAATTCAAATATTTAAGCAGAAATGTGTGATTAACTTAGGATATAAAATAACAGAAATAATACAATATGAAGATAAGGTGTTGTTAACACATTTTTAATTTCAGTTAGTGTTATTATCTTGGGAAGTAAATAATGAAATGGAGGCTGGTCTGCTTTAAGCATGTTAAATTTTTGCCTTAACTGAAGCACATAACACTCATACAAGGCATATTCTCCACCGGGTTTTGCCTACTTCGGTGTTGACATGTCAAACCTGTCTTTGACAGGTGTTTTCCTCTTATCTATTATTCTGTCATTTTGCAGGAGGCTGTTCCACTCTTGCTGACATGTTATCTCTCTTGTCAATGGGTCCTTTACCATATTTGCTGGAGTGAGTAAGGGTGTGTGAGGGTTTGCCCTGTGATGGGTTGGGTGTCTTGTCCAGGGTTGATTCCTGCCTCATAAAATGCAGCTCCTCAACACTAAGTGGATGAAACAAGGTCACTGCGTGGATCGACCGTGACTTTTAATCACTAGGTATCAGTGAGTGTTGTTTTTTGATGCGTGTGTGTGTGAGAGCATGACCTTTGCCAGACAGGTATCTAATTTAAGGTTGGGTTTAGTTTTTCTGTCAGGAAAGCTTCTGTAAGCTTCAGCTACCCATTAAACCTGCAGAGGAAAGAATGGGGTCAGAAAATGGATGGATGGAGGTATCTGCTCCAACATATCCACATTTAAATATCCTGTTGACTCTTTCTTAATACTACAGTTTAAAATGTGAAGAGATCTTTAATTAATGCCTAGACAAGACAGAATCTTTTGCTGCTTTTAATTACTGTAGACAAGATGCTGTTCTTGATGTTTAAACTTTGTGAACGCTGGCCCCAGCACAGACAGACGGACGACATATTTTACTCCACACACTGTTTATTATGTACAATATATACAATGTCTTTGCTCACGTGCACCCCCAGTGCCTTCTCGCACCGAATTCCCCAAAAGTCCAGGCCCACAGTCCTTTGTGCCTTCCTGGCCGCCTCCAGTCCTTCCTTCTGCTCAGTCCGCTTCTTCCCGACTTCCACCGCTGACTGGAGGAGGAGGCCCTTTATGGGGAGCCGGATGGGCTCCAGCTGCTTCCGCACTTAACGCGCCACACCCTGTGACTTGTCTCTGGGCCAGAGACTTGGCGGAAAAATTTTGAATGAACAGCGAGGACAGCGAGGAGAATTTGGAAACACTCCAGGAATACATTGACAGATACTTCGAGGCTATAGTCATGAAAAAACACCAAAATACATCGTCCCCAGCCAAAGACGGGACCCCGTCCTCCAAAAGAACTCGTCCAGCAGACTCCCCTGGATCAACATCCCCGACGGGTAAAGACTTTGCCGACATTCTGGATTCAATCGACCAACGGTTGTCCAGCTTCGACGAGGTTGTCTCTGGTCGAGATCTTACATCGTGAATTCAAATCCCTGAGGGAATCATTGAATTCAGCCAGCAGCAGGTGGAAACACTGGCTGCAGAAAACGCTTCACTACGGGACTCGGTCAAGTCTCTAACTGAGCATATGACTCATCTGAATGAAGAAAATAAAAAATTAAAGAGACTATTATAGATCTCCAGGCCCAGTATGAGAGATAATCTGGTGTTTTCAGGTATCCCCGAATCTGCTGAAGAGGACACAGAAGCTACGGTTAAAACCTTTATCAAGACTCACCTGAAAATACCGGAGGACTCCGTGAAAAACATCCGCTTCGAAAGAATCCATCGGCTGGGAGCCAAGAGGCCTGGAGCCCAGAGGCCGCTCCAATCGTGGCTAAATTTGGATATTTCAAGCAGAAGGAGCAGGTGAAGAGCAGCGGCAGGAGCTGAAAGGAACAGACTTTAGTGTAAACGATCAGTTCCCCAGAGAGATCCTGGAGCGCGCAGAGTTCTGTTCCCGATCCGGCGCAGCTTCATCCAGAAGGGCTCCCGAGCTGTCATCGCGTGGACCGCTCTACGTGGACGGGCAGCTCTACCGCGACCTCAACAACACTCCCTGGTTATATTAACACCAGTCCAGATAAGATATACTATTATTATTATTATTATTAGTATTAGTATTAGTATTATTTCTTTTACTCCTCTCCTTCTATTACGCTAATCTAGTTTATTCCATGTCATTTCGCTAAGTTAGTGCGATACATTACCGTCAGTCTCCACAGCGTTCAAGTGCTGATAATGATGTTTTCGTTTCTTTCTAGTTTTTTTTTCCTTCATCATTCCCCACTTGCCCCTTTGTACGTTCCTCTTATTTCTCCTTTCTTTCACTGCACCGATCACCTGCTTTCATACTCGGTCACACACAACATCCTATGTATTTACAAATCTGCAAGGCACCACGAACATATACACCCAGCGTCAACGCATCCACTCCGACCTCACAGCGCACACAGTCATACAGGACATACGCACACTCACTCATATCTCATTCAGTTGAACATCACACGCACAGCGTGCAACATTAGCTACACACACACATCTATGGGCACCCTAAGGTTCGTCACATGGAATGTGAATGGAGCTGGCTCCAGAGAGAAGAGGTTAAAAATGTTTAGCCAACTTAGAAACCTACAGGCAGACGTTGCTTTATTACAAGAGACTCATAGGTACCTCAGCTGCAGATGAACTTAAAACACCTGAGTTTCCTAATGTGTTCTCAGCCTGCTATAACTCTAGGCAAAGGGGGGTAGCAATCTTAATACATAAAAATGTTAATTTCAAAGTACTCAACACAGTCACAGATCCAGAGGGTAGATTTCTAATCATTAAATTATCTATTCTTAACAAAAAAATATGTATTGTCAGTATATATGGTCCAAATGTTGATGATCCCTCATTTTTCCACGCTTTTTTCACTGCACTCTCTGAACACCTAGATTGCACTTGTTCTTGGGGTGACCTCAACTTTGGGCTACATAAAGAAATGGACAGGCTCAGTACAGTTGGAACTCAGCGCAATTGGGAATCTATTAATATATTGAAACAGTACATGAGCGACTATGGACTTTGCATGCATGGCGTTCTCTTCACCCCAACCGTAGGGAATATACTTTCTTCTCACATGTCCATCACTCTTACTCTCGTCTGGATTATTTCTTAGTCAGCAGCTCACTGCTGAGTGACATTTCAGACACAGAGATACACACTATAGCTATCAGCGATCATGCTCCTGTATCTCTAACTCTAATAAATAAGAAGGCCATTCCACCAAGTAAAACTGGAGATTTAATACATCATTGCTTAAAGATGTAGATTTTATTAACTATTTCAAAAAAGAGTGGGCTCTGTATTTAGACTATAATGACCTGCCTGGAACATCAGCATCAGTTCTCTGGGAAGCAGGCAAAGCTGTGATGAGAGGTAGAATAATTTCATTCTCATCACATAAAAAGAAAAGAGAAAGTAAACGTATTCAGGAATTGGAAGAAACCATCAAATTCTTAGAAGAAGCCTACGTATCCTCTCAGGAACGGAAATGCTGAACAAAATATGTAAAGCAAAACTAGAATTAAATGAAATTATCAATAAAAAAACGCAATTCTTAGCACAAAGACTTCGGTGGCAAAACTTGAACATAGTAATAAGTCAGGTAAATTTCTAGCTAATCAGTTAAAAATAAATAAAGAAAAAACAACTATATGTGCTGTTAAAGATTTATCTGGGGAAACAGTATATGACCCTGAAGGAATTAACATCACTTTCAGGGACTTTTACAAATCTTTATATTCACCACAGATAAACCCATCTAAATATGAAATTGACCAGTTTCTTGATAATATAACTCTTCCAAAATTATCAGATTTACAAGCAATGGCATTGGATTCTCCTCTGACCTCAGATGAACTCCAAGAAGCCCTGAATAGTATGCCCAATACAAAGGCTCCAGGTCCAGATGGTTTTCCAGCAGAATTCTATAAAGAATTCTGGACAATTCTGGCACCAATATTCTACAGGATGCTGCAAGAAGCCAAGAGGGATGGCATTCTACCACCAAATATGAATTCTGCCAGCATTAATCTCTTGCTAAAACCAGGCAAAGACCCACTATTACCTACCAGCTATCGACCAATATCCCTTATTAACGCTTGACCTTAAAATAATCTGCAAAGCTCTGTCAAAAAGAATAGAGAAGATAATGCCTCACATAATTCATCCTGATCAAACTGGTTTTATAAAAGGGAGGCACTCCTCAACAAATACATGTAGATTACTTAATTTGATCGACTATTCGTATAATAAAAACCTTCAAACTACAATATTATCTCTAGATGCAGAAAAAGCATTTGATAGAGTTAACTGGAATTTTCTATTTGCAACTTTACAAAAATTTGGTTTTGGAAACTCTTTCTTAAATTGGTTAAAAATAATATATAATGCTCCAACAGCATGCGTCAGGACAAATGACCAATCATCTTCCAGCTTCTGTCTCAAGAGGGGCACCAGGCAGGATGCCCTCTCTCTCCCTCATTGTTTGCAATTTTTATTGAACCACTAGCAGCAGCGATTAGACAGGCGGCAATGATTAAAGGCATTAAATGTAAAAATATAGAACATAAAATCAGTCTTTACGCAGATGATGTGTTACTTTTTCTCCAGCATTCACAAACCACGCTCTCTGAGGTAATCACATTAATAAATTCTTTCTCAAGTGTCTCAGATTATTCGATAAACTGGTTAAAATCTACAGTTCTTCCGATTAACTGCTCCTTCCAGAACTCTTCTTCCACTGCACTTCAATCTGGAAATATTAAATATTTAGGTATTAATATTTCACCTAGGCTAGCGGATTTAACTAAATTAAACCACATCCCACTCTTAAAGAAGGTGGAAGATGATTTGGCTAGATGGAAGTCTCTACCCATATCACTCATGGGAAGAGTAGCCTCAATAAAAATGATGATTTTACCAAGAATTAATTATGTATTTGCAATGATCCCAAGCAAACCAACACCGGACTGGTTTAGATCTCTGGACTCCTCCATCTCTAAATTCCTTTGGAAAGATAAACCCCCTCGTATTAGCTTAAAACGCTACAAAAGACTAAAGATAAAGGAGGACTAGATTTGCCTAACTTTAACCACTATTTCTTAGCCAACAGGCTTCAGCACATCTCAGGGTGGTTTAAACATACCCTCTTAGATGAACCTTGGCTAGACATAGAAAAGGCACTATGCAATAAGATAGAGATCTCTGATCTGCCATTCTTTAGCATAAACATTAAACGACACATATGTTTCAAAAGCATCAGCATCAGCTCCTCTCTGATGGCTTGGTGGGAGTTTCTAAAATTGACTAAGTCTTCATTAATCCCATGCAAACGCACCCCATCTGGAACAACCCTGACCTACTACAAAACAATAATATGATAAACTTCCCAGATTGGAGTTGTAAAGGTATTAAGTACTTAGAACATATATTCGAAGGAACAGACTTTATTTCGTTTGACAGATTAGTAAAACAATATGGGATTAACAAGAATAGATTTTTAGAATATCAACAAGTAAAATCTATAGTAAAAAGGAAATATAAGTTTAATCAAATCGAATTGCAAATACCATCAGGTGTGGCAGAACTATTAAATTTTAAACCCCCTAAATTACTGTCTAAAATATACAGGACACTCTCCAAAATAGATGAATCGGTATCCCTTCCTATTGTGAAATGGGAGGCAGATTTATCAATCAGCTGGGACCATAATTTCTGGTCTCAGATAAGTTTAAAAGTCTTTAAACTGATTAGAAATCCCAGTTTACAATTAATACAATACAAAATCCTACATAGAGTGCACTATACAGGTCAACGGATGTTCAGGATGGGTTATACGTCTTCTAACAACTGCTCTCACTGTCAAGGCGACACACCTGACATCTACATCCACGCTCTTTGGTTCTGTCCACCTGTTCAGAGGTTCTGGAGCAGGATTTGTGAAGACTTATCCAAGTGTCTGAAATGCACCATTCCAACCTCTCCTTCAGTCTGCTTGTTGGGCGACCTAGACTGTGTCACCACGGAGATTAATACAATCCATATGGCTTATATCGCCTTATGCATTGCTAAGAAGACTGTTCTCATGAACTGGAAAAATAAAAACAATCTTAATATCAACCAATATAGAGACCGTTTGTTGGACTATATTAGTCTTGATACAGCTTCTGCCATCACATTAGATCAATCTCTCTGGGCTCCTTTGATCGGTTCCATTACTTAGTGGGGGTGGGGATCGCGGCTCTGTCCCACTTTGGTCTTTGTTGTTGATGTGGGGAGTACATACGGGCCTGGGGCATCTGGGGGCTCAGGTTTCTTGGGGGTGTCAGCGGTGGGGCTGTGGTCCTGGCCTGGACGGGGCATAGGGGGCTCTTGGATGGTGCGTCTCTGGTAGCTGCATGCCGCTACTGGCGGAGCCTGTGCTGGTGGGCGTGGGCTGCCAGCCTGGTAGCCGTGCCGCGCGGGAGGCTCCGGCGGCCTGGGGTTCTGGGGCTGCTCCGCCTCTGGGATGGGGTTCTGGCTGGGTCTGGGGGGCTTGGGTCCTGTGGGGTGTGTCGCCGGGGTTGTGGGTCAGTGAATATACTTGGGCCCGGCCCTGGCTGGGGCTCTCAGCGCATCGGCGGAACTGGGGCCTCGTTAGCTGGCGGGAAGTGGTTGCCATCTGTCTGCAGGTGGTCCCTGCTTATGAGGTGCCCACTCTGCAGGCGGGGGGAGCCAACAGAGGTGGAGGATGGACTCGGCCTGGGTTTCTATTGTCATATGTAGTTTGGGAGTTGACTGAATGTTGGGATGGGCATAGTTTTTGCATGGTGGTGGGGGCCGGAGGGCTGCGCCGTTCTCCGGGTCGCCTGGTGGTACGCTGGCGTGGGCCCTGGTCTCGTTGGGCCTGGGCCCCTGCCCTGGATGGTTTCTGGGGAGCGGGGTGCCTATGGGGGTCAGCAGGGGAGCTGGCACCGGGGTGGGGGTGGCGTCCCCCCCCATTCTTCCTTTCCTTCCCATCCCTTAATGCTCCCTTCTCCCATCACACCAACACTCATGTAGGGCCTGGAGGTGCAGGTGAGTTGCTGGGGTGCAGGGAAGGTATTCCTCCTTTGTCCCCTAGTGACCACCTGTATCTCTATTTTAATTCACAACTTAGACATTCCCATTACCTACCCTTTCATGACACATACATATAGGGCCTTGGGGGTGGACACACTGAATGGTGTCAAGAGGGCGGTCTGTTCATTCAGCCTTACCTCTGGCGCCAGTGTCTACTTCTCAATTTTAAATCACACATAGACAGTGAGGGTTCTCGGGAGGAGAGGTGTTCAGAGCCATATCCTCCTCCTGTTTTAAAAGCACTTCAGAACAACACTCACCATCATCATATTAGCGGGAGAGGCGGGCCCGCTCTTTCTGTTCGCGCTGGGGCTGGGGGCTGAGAGGAGGAGCTGGCCGCCGAGTCAGGTTCTGGGCTGGTGGGCCTCCGGACTACTGCTGGGAGCTGGGGCGGTCCTCCTGGTCTACACCCCAGAGGTAAAGTATACATGGGGAGTGGGAGTGTGTGTACAGTGTTCATTTTTGTATGTCTCCATGTTGGATGAGTGTGTGAGCGATTGTATACGTGCACATGAAGGTGGGAACGTGCTTGTGTATACGTGTGCCTGTATGTCTATGTCTTTGTGTCAGGTCAGATCTTAGACTCCACCTCACTCAAAACATCGCCAGCTCCCTCAGGGAGGGGCCTTACTCCCATCCCCCACCACTCCTGCCGGTGGATGATCCCCCTACCGCTGTTGTGTTGGCGGTTCTCGATGTCTTGGGCTGGATACTCGGGTGGGTGCTGGCTCACTCCCGCGATTGCTTGGCGGGACCTGGACCTCACAGCTGTGTCAGGCCCCTGCTGGTGGGCGGGGGGCTCTTGGATCCCGGGGCACAGGGCCCGGTCCTCCCTGGTGCGGCCGACTGCCGACGGGGCCTGCGGGCTCGCCACCATGGCCCCCCAGGGCTTTGGCACAGTGGCTGCTGGATGACCTTCCTCCGGGGCTCTCCTCTGCTCTTTTCTGAGTGGGGGCTGCAGTCATCCCTGCGTGGATCCACCTAGGACTCCTGTGTCCGGGAGTTTCTCTGGATGTCTGGGGCACGGGTCTCCTACATATCTGCTTCGGGTCCTGGGGAGCGGGCTGCTGTTCCCCACACACACTATTACACTATTAGACATTTACATGGAAGAACCTTATGAATACAAGTGCGCTCACATATACGGGTGTGCACACAGGTGAACACGTGTGTATAATCAGGTAATCACAGACACACACTGTCTTGCCTAGTGGCTCCCTCTAATCCTATCCTGTAATATTAGTACTATGTGCTGTTCAATAACATTTAATATTTATTAATCACTGTGATTGATACAGATGTTGGTTGCTGTGTTTTTGCCTGTTTTTTTTTTTTCTCCTCTCAACAGGTATTGAAGCAGATTGTCGGTGTTTTGTTTTGTCTCCTCTCTCTCTATCCTCCTTTTTATCTTTTCTTCCATTGTCCACCATCTGACTCTTTCCCCACTTTGTTCCTTTTTCTTTTGTTTTTGTTTTCCCCCGGTCCTGTCTGTGACTATAACAAACCTATTTAAAAGAAAAATAAATATATATATATTTAAAAAAAAAGCCATGAATGATAACAGCACAACTACACATACATTACATATGCATGTGTCATCTGTGTTACTGACAGGCTGGGTAAAAAAAAAAAAGTGCGGGCTCCCGGAATAATTAGGCACTGGGCGCGCTGGCGGTGGCCACGGTCCCTACAGGGCTGGGCTTCCAAGCCCTGTACCCGAGGCCCCCTGTCTAACCAGGACGGATGCCCCCACTCGTTCTGGAGGAGGCACAAGCCCTCCTCACGTCCTCCTGGGCGTCCCGGCCGGGCTCCAGCCCCGGCCGGGGACCACAACTTTAAACTTTAGAGGACTTTCTCAGTTATTCCTTTCCCCAAACCTGGTCCTGTTTGAGGGCCAAGCGAAAAAAAAAGAAGAAGAAAACACATTAAACACTGTATTTTTAAAAAAAATATATAATAGATTCCACTTAGGGCAAAATAGAAATTGTTCCTTTTTTCAACATTGTCAGTAAAGATATGATGGGAAAAACTATTAAAAGGGATTAAAGATCATTAAAGGGCAGGGGTATATCATCATAAGGTAGCTGTTCAGTAAAGAATGACAAAATCAATGTAAAAATCAATATACTTTCTTTCAAGTTAAGTTCAAACGCATACATCTCTGCCTAGTAGGACAGAGCTTAAAAAAGCTTAATTTACACTAGTTGTGTCACAATAATGCACTTAAAATAAAGACCTAACTCTGCCTCCCCAATTAAACTATTCAATTCCATATGTATACATCCTTAAAAGCTTTTGACAATGACCCAAAGCATAGATCGGTATTCAGGATGCTTTTTAACAATTACTGTCTAGTGCAGCATCATATAACATTCTATAGACAATTAAATAAAAATTTTATACATCCATTGAGAAAAAGGCCCATAATTACATTTGGGCACAAAAAAAGCACTTTAAAAGACCTACGGTATGAATAACTGTCATAAAACTGACAAATACAGGAAGGATTTGCAATCATCATGAAAAAAATCTATTAGGTCTACTGTTACAGTAAAATCATATGAAAAGATGACTGTTGTGAGATTCCTTGCATCACTCTTGCCAGCTCTGAAGAATACATTAGCACACATGGCCAATTTTATTCACTGTATGTTTAATTTGCGTGGGACAGTCTGTCCCAGTCACACTAAACAGTGTGCAGGAAACACCTCAGGGAGGGCACTCCCATTCAACTGCAGTGCCTATAAAAACTATTCACCTCTTGGAAGTTTAATGTCAAAGTTAAAACAGGTCTTTGTAAAGTAAATTAATTAGAAATATAAAACACAAAATAACTGATTGAGCCTGTGTGCATATATCTGTCAGCTTCGCACATCCTGACACTGCCATTTTTTCACCATTCTTCTTTTACAACTCTTGTTAGATTGCAAGGGGCACATGAGTAACCAGACTTTATCAAGTCTAGCCATAAATTTTTAATTGGATTGAGATAAGAACTTTGATTCAGCCACTCCAGGACATTAGCATAGTTTTTTAAGCCTTTCCTATGTAGCTTTGATTTTATACTTGTGGTTGCTGCCTTGCTACAAAACAAATTTTCTCCCAAGGTGAAGGTTTCTTCCAGAATGCATCATGTTTTCATCCAAGAAATTTCCTGTATTTTTCAGCATTTATTTTACCCTCAAAAGCCTTCCAGGATCAAGTACAGGGAAGCATCCCCACAGCAGCTAAACATAAGGAATCTATTTATCTTCTAATATGAAACTTTAAATGGGCGTGACATGGGAACTTTTATAGCAGTGTGCATTTAGTTTTTCTGCTTCCCCTTTAGTTTCATTTTAAGTGAAATGTTTAAAAGATGAGTTTTATGTGTGCTGGCAACTTGTGTTGGTTGTTTTTGTGGACAATATTTCTTTTGAAAATCTGTTTTCCATTCTCATTAGGATTTGTTCCTGATATGGCTAGTAGAAAGTTACTTAGCTGTTTAGGTTATTTGCTGCTATTGATAGCCCCGCTTCTGAACATTTTGTATCTTGATGTATTTGAGACAGCAGGTAAGCTTTTTGTTCTCTGACTCTGATACACTGCCATAATCATATTTTTTGATTGCTGTCTGTAATGGATAGATATTGAACATCACCCTGCCATCAACAAATAAGTTAGCGCTCATTTACTTTATTAAATTTGACTTGAGTTTTACAGCTACCGCAAATAAAAACATTCCTTCTTGTTCAAAAGATTAAAAAGATTTTAAATGACGTGATTTGTTTGTAATGAATTGTGGCATATGTATGTGATGTATGTATATTGCTATCAATTAATTTATGTAGATACATGTTAAAACATGCGACAACATGAAAACAGAGTCAGTTGATATCCTGGCATTCTGTTACTTAAAAGACTGCAGAGCCAGATGAGAAGAAGAAGAATGAGGGGGACTGAGACAGAGAAGTCAAAAGATAGAGGAGAGCAGAGAATACCTGAGAGAAAATAACAATGGCTTCAAACCAAAAGTGTACTCAATTTAACAGTGTTTCTTGAGCATTAGAAGAAAGTTTTTTACTTGTTTAACTGTTAGCACTGAAGCTTATGAGCATAATTTTTCAATTTTAAAGCTTACAATGACTTACTTAAGAAGGCTAAGATAATTATCTAAGGATTTTGTGGACCTAATTGCTAAAAAACACCACAACTTCAAACAAATTTCTTTATGGAAAATATGCCTAAATACAAAAAACAGAAGATGAGAACTAAACCAACTGAATATATTCTACTGAGAAGACTTTATAAGACATGTTCTTTGGTTTGATACAAAAAAGTGTACATAAAATTAAATATGGTTTCTTTTTTATTAGGGTATGATTCTGAATATATTTGTTTAGCATTCAGAATTATATCTACAATTGAGTATAATAACTTAAACTGATGCACATTTGAACTACAGTCATGCTGGCTTTGTAATGTAAATGATGAAAAATATCACTTCAACAATGTATTTATTTAATTTATTTCAAACTGATAATCAATTTATATACGAGGTAACAGATTAATTAATGACAACCATTACTGCCATTGTACAACCACACTTTAAATTCAGCTAAGTTACTGATTTTGACAAGCCCCCTCAAAACTTTTCCCTGGCTCCAATCTGTCCCCTTTGCTGAAAATCTTCTAGAGATGCCACTGAGACATTATTAAAAAGTAAATCACTGTGTTACACATTTTCTTAAACCTGAAAACTCTTTTTTTTAATTTAATGGCTCACTAGAATTAAGATCTTCACTGTGTTGTTTTCGTGATTTTTAGGAAAATGCACATGAATCTGCTATAAATGGCTACATAGCCACTCATTCATTAAACAAAAACATCTGTGTATGACTGTTATCTCATTTTCATAACTCTAATAAAAAATAATAAAATTTCAATTATGATGCTGTGGAATACATAAGACAAAAGTGGTTCCAGTTATTCAGTTTTAAAGTAGACAAGAATTAAATATAACGAAAGGGTTTCAGATAAGCAAAGGATGACATTGTAATGCTTGTCATATTTTTAAACCAAGCAAAAAAACATCCAAAATTTTACTTTCTGTCAAAAAACCAAAAGGCAGTTCAGAACAAAGAAGCATCAACTTAAGTGAAGAAACCTCTTAGAAAATATAGTAGGTTGTAGACAGGTTGCACATAATACAATTTATCTGCATTTTTATGTAAACAATTTGCCATTTCTTGAGAAATGGGAAATATAAATATTTAATTGCTGTGTAATTAACAAAATATAGCTAGACATTTTTTACAGTATTCTTCATTATCAAAATAAGAGAGCGTACCTCTGTGAAAATACTGTTGTTTAACACAAAAACAAGCAGACCTTAGGAAGCAAGTATAAACACAAATAACAAATAAAATATTAAATTTCAGTTCTCTCTAAGTACACTTTGATGTAATCACACTTAATACATCCCATAAAAAGTGTGGCAAATACCATAAAGTATGGCTACTTGACAAAGTCAGCTGAAATCTGATTGTTTAGAGATTACTACTCACAAAGGGAAGATTAAATAACCCAATTCAAATATTTGATCACTACAGAAGTTCCATGCATCTACAATGAATGTAATGATTTCTGTTTTTTTCATTCTCTTGAATCATGTTTGTTCATTTTTATTTAAATATACATTTAGTTTAATAATAATGACATCAATTTGGTACCATTTTAAGTGCTTTATTTATCATGGTTTGTATTGTTTATGTTTGTCTTTCAAAGCCATGATCATATTATTTACAATTGCTATGTCTGTTACCTATCATGTGACACATATTGTTAACAGGTTACATCAATTTAAGATGGCTGCATGCAGCATCTGGCATTCTTGCCTTGGTATAATCAGATTAATTAATTGTGTTTGCTTTGATGATTTTTGGCTGCTTTTCTACCTTGACTTTTGAACTTTTGATAGATTATATTTTATTTATCCCCAGGGGAATTTGGACAATTTGAATATCCTAATTATTTTTATGTTTTAATTTTTGATTAAATGGTTTCAATCCATTGTCTAGCTTTTGACTATGACTTTTGCTTTGAATCTTATATCTTATTTTTAATTTCTTCAACATCTAGTGGACACCTAGTCTGGTAATGTACCACAACAGTCAAAGCCTGCTAATTTCGTGGTTGCAAGGGGTTGGAGTCTAACCTATCAGCACTGGGTCTAGGAAAGAACTAACCAAGGATACAATGCAATTTGATCATGTTAATTTACATTTCTTTTACTTTAGCTTTTTAAAACAATTATGTTATTAACAACAATGCATGCATAAAGTTCTAACTGCTAAAGGTCAATTAATAGTTGATTAAGTGTCTGAAAATTACCAAATAATAGAAAAACATTATTGTTTAACTGTTTTATTGATACTGTTTAATGTGAAGTGGCACAGTGATGTATGCATTTATCACATCAGATAATGAAGATGGTTACAATATACAGGTAGTATAGTTTATAGGCTTGCTAGTAAGTACTGTTTTGGCAGCAGGCGGCATACTAGTGATTTAGGGTGCACACCTGCCACAACTGTAGCACCTAAGTACCTGGAAAAAAAAGTTATAGCCACAGCCTTAAAAAGGCCATCATGTGTTAAAATTGAAGAACCTGGGTTCTAGCCCATCCACTGTCTAAACAGAGTATGAATATTTTCCCCATATTTATAAGAGGTTTTTTTATTGGGTACACTGTTGTCCTCGAAACCCAAAACAAGTACATTTTAAGTCAACGTAAGCTATAAATTTAGTGAAGATGTAATCATTACAGGGTTGGTTCCTGATTTGTATCCAGAACTGGCAAGATAAACACCATTTACCTATGATATTCAGAAAAACAGATGGTCTATTAAAAATGTGCAACAAGCACAATTTTAAAACTTGTATCTGTATATTTTGAAAAGTGTGTTGAGTAGTATGAAAAAGTTGAGTAACGTGACAAAGTAATCAATAGGAGTTATAATAAAAGCCTCACTTGCCGGTGTGTATGCCCTGAGCATGATTTAAAAACAAAAGCAATGATAATTGTTACTTGTTAACTTAGTAACTATTCAGGGAATACCAAGTACAGTAGGCAAGATCATGAAAATCCTTAATAATGTTGTATGTCATAGAAACAGCAAGTGTGAGGTACAACTCATAATTTAACCAAAGCAACAGTCTCATGAAAGAAATACGTAAAAAGAAAAATATCCCAAAAAATTAATTAAACATACCTTGATATTTTGTATGTGATCAAATTTCAAAGCTAGATCTCCTGCTTTACATATTTTTGCCTGAACTGAATTTGATTAAGCAGGTGTGGT
This sequence comes from Polypterus senegalus, assembly GCF_016835505.1. NCBI lineage: Eukaryota > Metazoa > Chordata > Cladistia > Polypteriformes > Polypteridae > Polypterus > Polypterus senegalus. Next base: position 16,934 of record NW_024379295.1, read on the forward strand.
AATGTTATGTTATGCGTATATGGAGATGTTATAGCAATAGCCATTGCAGGAAATTCTGGGATGTCAACTAAAGTACAGAATGAAACTGACTGGAAGAAGAGCCTAGAGTTACTATATACCTGTCCAAGGCGTGCATTTTGAAATGCATAAGCAGTTAAGCACCTGAAAAATGAGACCCTGGCACAGCCCTGCAAAGGGCAATGTGTGGAAGGCTTTGCAAGCTCCTGTCAGTACTAGTGCCATACAAAAAAAAAAGCCAACAGCCATATCACCTGCACTTCAGAATATGTAATTCTCCATTCTGGCCAGTACTTGGATGGATGGCCATCTAGGAAACTCTTGCATAGCTGCTGGATGTGGTGTTGGTGTTTCCATACAGGATGCTTACCCTGTGACCTGTATCTGAATCCCAAACTCACGATGCAGTAACAGGGACAATGTGCTGTAAAAATGGACTCTCCGTGGTTATAAAAGATCCCTAGGCAAAACAGTAGAATATTTCTTGATGTCCTGGTTAAACTGCCACCACAGTTCAATCTCTAATTGGCTAACTATCTCTCACCTTTTGCCACCTACTAGTTAATGTGTGGTGAGTGTACTGGAGCAAGAATGAAATCCAGGTGGATGCTGCACATTGTTGGTGGATGAAGTGTCTTCACAATGCCTATGTAGAGCACTCTTAGTAGGATTGAAAAACACTATAAAATATAATTAATTATAATTATTAAAAGACATAGCTCTTTTGGGTAGATTTTCAGAGCTATTCAACAATAAGAAATTACATCTACTTAATTGTAAAAAGCGTTCATGGTGAATCAAAAGATTAAGAAAACAAAATTAAATTTTGTGACTAACAGAGCAATGTGTTAAATATACTGGTCTATTTTTTGTTTCTGTAGTGCTTATGCCCCATTTTACTTTATCAGTCCACTGCATTTAAGGAGTTGCTTAACAGATGCTAGTACAGTGTACTACAGTAAATGCAATATTTCACAAGTTTTCTAAGACACTGGGTGAGCAAGAGCCTGCAGGCTGATGCTTTAAGAAAAGAAGGACCACATTTTATTACAAGGCAAGGCAGGACAGATATGTGTAACCAGCACTTTAAAGCTGCAAAGTATAATGTCTGCCCCCAGCATTTTGTGTTGAACAGCTCTGTTCCTCCACTGACAAGGTATCATCAGCATTTGAGAGAACAAATGCACTCCTTATCACTAATGTATGAGAGTAAGTGACAACAGACAGAAGCAGCGTTGGTTCTGATGCAACATACTGTTAATATTCAAATCTCTATAGAGGAAATAAATTAAGATGTGTGTAATTAATGCAATTAAAGCATCATGTTATTTAATGTAATGAACTACAGTATTAGTTTTCAGGAACATTTGACCAATTACTTTAATTAAGACTTAAATTTAAAAAAAACATGATTTTTTTTCTTATTTATTTAAAAATAAAAAGAAATCCACACTTTATATTGCCTATATATTACTTGGTATCTATACTAATAAAAGGCAAAGCCCTCACTCACTCACTCACTGACTCACTCACTCACTCACTGACTCATCACTAATTCTCCAACTTCCCGTGTGGGTGGAAGGCTGAAATTTGGCAGGTTGATTCCTTACAGCTTCCTTACAAAAGTTGGACAGGTTTTATATCGAAATTCTACGCGTAATGGTCATAACTGGAAGCAGTTTTCTCCATTTACTGTAATGGAGATGAGCTTCAACGCCGTGGGGAGTTTCGTGTGACATCATCACGCCGCCCACGTAATCACGCAGTACATAGAAAACCAGGAAGACTTCAAAAAAGCGCTGAAGAAAACATGCATTATATAATTGAGAAGGCAGCGAAACAATAAGAAGCGAGTTCTGCTACTTCGGAAACAAAGCACGATGTAAACCTACACTTTAAATTAAGTTCATAGACAGGCTGCCGCTGGCGTTTGTAATTTAGTGCCTGCCCATATAAGGCCATCCGTCAGCGGCAATCCAATAGCAAACTGCCACGGGTAAATATTCACGGGTGAAGGACTGTGCTTATGGAGAGGAAGATGAGATGGTCAGGGTGGTGTTTGACACAAGCTCAGCGAAACTGCCAGAGAAAGTTTTAAGTGCCAGGACTAAGGTAACATTAAATAAAGCTATGGACATAGCACGAGATGGCACCAGCACAGCTGGGAACCTTCGATGCAAGTACACCGAGTGGCTCACGTGAACTGATGCAGTGCACAGATAAAAAGCAACTGTTCCAAAGAGCGCTGAACAAAAACCGAATTACACAATTGAAAAGGCAGCAAAAAATATGAAGCGTCTGATAAGCATATTCATAAATGCAGCTACTGTGGAAACAAAGCACACGGTGGAAAAAGTCAATGTCCCGCTAAAGGAAGACAGCGTAAAAAAAAACAAAAAAACCCGTGCATGCAGTTTGTCACATCACAGATAAAAAGGAAGACGAGCTGTTTATTGATGCAGTAAGGAACTAATCGATGAATGAAACCTCTTATCTTTACAACGATTGACAAACACGGAATGTAACTTGAACACATCGTACAAATACGAGCCTGATTGAAAGAAATAATGATAATCAAATCCTTGATGACAGCAACATTCAATAACACTCACAAAACAATTACTGTATATTGACAATCATGTTACGTTATTTTAAAATGTTCCCTTTTCTTTTCATAACTTCTACTTCTCCACTGCGATACGGGTATATATATAAATGTATATCTATAGCCCGATCTACAATATATATTTTAGCATAGACAAGCGGTGGCGCAATTGTAGAGTCTTAGCCTCTAACGCCGACATTGGAGGTTCGATTCGAGAGGGATGCACTGAGTATGTCGCTGCGCTACCGATTCATTTTACCTTCCCATCTCCTTGGTTTGGGACGTATGAAAAAATATTAGGTTAACGCATAATCATGTTACGTTATTTTTAAAATTTTCCCTTTCTTAGCACAAGCACAGTTGAGAAGCTTCGATGCATGTACTCCATAGCGCGTTAAAAATAACGCATTTAATCACACTTTCAATTCCAAGCAAACGGGAACTTTTGTCAATGAATGATTTCCTGGTACATCCATTACACTGATGCACACATCACAGCTACAAAAATGTTAGAGTCGGAATAAAGCGCGTTCCTACGACTGATCATTTCGACTACCAGCGAAGCCTTGATAAAAGCATGGTTTTGTGCACACTGAAAAGCAAGCAAAATTAGATGCATTACAGAAAGCGGACTTTGTGGCTCTTAGGGCTCATTTATACTTCACGCGACGCGACGCATGCTGCAGCGGATGCTCCTGCTACATAGCGTTGAAGTGTTTATACTTGCGCGCGTACTTTACGTAAATCTGGAGGAGTCCACCAGGTGGCAGTGCGAGATATTATCACGGTGAGAACATGTTTGGCTTCTCTGTGTTGTGAATTGCCTAAAACACCTATTAAATTCTGATGACACCTTACCGCAATATCTGTGAAAAGGATGTTTATTGATTAAATCCATCAATCCAGGGATATGTCCATTCCAACAAGCATTGGGCACGACTGAGAAACAATCCCTGGACGAGGTCTCCGCTCATCGCAAGGTGAATACAAGCACACATACACTAGCGGCACCAAATCCCCAAATCTGCTTATCTTTGGAAGGAAACTGGAGCACAGTGTGGAATACAAGCAGGAAATACCAGCAACGTAACTCCCTGCGAGACAGCAGTGCTATTGCTCCGCCACCGTGACACCCCCATATGTGTAATTATTAACAGCATTCATTATTTAAATGAAATTATATGTAAAATGTAACATACACACTTTAATGCATTTCATCATGAAAGTGATATCAAGTATGAATCTAAAGATTCTAAATGTGCAGAGAGTTGGAATATCATACATTTAATTTGTTCTGTGTGGTGATCTTTTGCTGCTTGCCGCAGCTGTCAGGTCCAAGAAGCTCGTAGCGATTAAAACTGGGATGCGTTCTGACGGTCTGCTTTAATGATAAAGTAAACTACGAGGTTAAAGTGGACAAATAGAGATTAAAAATTTCCACTTTAATCACAAAATACACGTTTTCACCGTGTCCTTTATTTTTTTCTCAGTGGTTCAAATATAACGCTATACATTATGTTGCTGTTGTTAAGTTGCAAAAATAAAAAAGTTAAAAAAGACGACACAAAAGATGGTATGTGAGACTTTTAAAATGTATCGTGTCATTACGATCGGGAATATGCGACGCTTGAATATAAAAGCACCACGAATGCATCTGTATGTCGGCATTTTGCTTCAACACTTTGAACCATTCATCAAACAGCAAAGCGCACATCGATCCCGAAGGATCTCCATAGAGGCTTGCTGTCACATGTAGATAGTAAACAGAGACTCTGGCGTCCGTTCCGACTTTTAGCACACTCGCCCCGACTTTTGCTGGTACTGCAACTCGCGCGCAGCGCGCGTTAATTTCTGAGGACCTGCTCAGAGGGCGCGTGAAATGAACGCTGGGAGCGCGTGGCAGCCATGATCTTGGACGCTGCGCGTTCTGAGCGTGAAGTATAAATGAGCCCTTACTGGGGATCATTGGACTTCCGTGACCGTTAGTAATTCTAAATACATCTAATTACAAAATGTTCAATGATCACACTGTTTTAGCCTAATGTACAAAATAATTTTGGCTAATGTTACTCAGAGTTTAAAGAGTAAGCTGGTCAAATTACCTTTTATGTTTCTGACTTATTTTTTAAGAAGAAAAACTGCACTTTATGGTGAAATTTTGGTTATTATTATTTAAAGACAATACTATTCTGAAAATGTACTTAAAGTACTTAAACTACCACTTTATTTTTAAGTCTGCCCAATTTTAACCAGGGATGATATTTTTGTTTCTGTTTTGAATTCAAATGCAGTTTAAAAGCTTTTTTTTCAGAAATTAAAGCAGCTTCAGTTTACAATATTCATGTCCATGTCTATTATTTGATTCTGTAAGCCCACTAAAACCGTTTTAAATAAAAAAAAAAACATTTGCGATTTGGGGCAAATTTACGTGTCGATTACATACGATTAATCAAGATTAATTCTTACACAGCCTCTAATTAATTGGATTAATTTTTTAATCGAGTCCCACCTAATATATATATGTAGATATATATATGTAGATTTGTATATATATGTGTATATACAGTATATATGTAGATATGTATATGTTGTATATACAGTATGTATATATGTGTGTGTATAGATGTGTATATATATATATATATATGTTTATATGTATATATATGTTTATATATGTGTCTGTGTGTGTGTGTGTGTGTATATATATATATATATATATATATATATGCCAGCAACACTCATGACAATTACAAAACAATTACATTGTCAATCATGTTACGTTATTATTAAAATGTTTCCTTTTCTTTTTACTTCTCCGCTGCCAATCGCAGCTATTTTGCTATATATATATATATATATATATAAATAGATAGATATGACAACACTCATATCAATGACAAAACAATTACATTAACAATCATCTTACGTTATTTTTAAAATGTTTGCTTTTCTTTTTCATAACTTCTTTAACACACTACTTCTCCGCTGCAAAGCGCGGGTATTCTGCTAGTTAGTATATATTTTTGTTTTTATATACAGTATCTAATTTTTTCAAATTACAATTTTAACTTATATTAATGCTTCTGTGCTCTTAAGCTGCATAACCCTCAGTCAAACTTATGCATTTCTAGTTTATAATTGCTTCTGTATGCATTCAGCTCAAAATATTTCTTTATAGACTGAGGAGCTCATTAGTGAGATAAAAGGTGCAAGTTATCAGGAGGGGCTAGAGCAGCTGAATAGCCTCTGACATAATGACAGACAAAGTTACATTTTAATATTTTTTAGAAAAATATTCCCAAGCACAATTACAAAATGTAAAAAGTATCTTACATGCAAATTATGAAATATACATTTAAGCAAATAATTGTAATGGAAATATAAAGTTTCAATTACACAGCACATCAGTGAAAAACAACACTGTATGTGTGTGGACTGTAAGCACATAAATGACTTTAATCATGTTCTTATTGACTACTTTATATTCTTTTGCTTTAAAAATACGAAACTGAAAGTTACAGTTAATTAATAAAAGAATCATTATGATTTTTTGTTTGTCTTCTAAAAAAAGTTTTATATGTGTACTGGGTTTTATGTGTGCACTGGGTATATTGCATGGTGTACTTTGCTAGCATTTATTTACTATGCTTTGTGTTTCATTCCTTGTCATTATGTATTATCTTCTAGCTATACTGTATTATTATATTCATTGTATAGTTCTGGGTGTTTACATGGAAATGTGCTTTAGTAGAATAAACTAAAACTGAACTGAAAAAATAAACAACTTTGCTAGATTAGGCAAATCACCTGCAATTTGTAGAGCATTTTATGAATAAAATAGCACTTAGCCAAATTCCGTGACTTTACAATTCATTTTTTCCAATAATGCAAAACAGGCAACCCAAGTCCAAACAAGCAAAACAATTTTTCAGCAGATACAACATACAATACATCTTGTAGATAATGAGATAGGTGACAGCTGCAGTTTCATCTCCCTATGAGGTCACAACAGCAAGTGCAAAGTCCTCCTGTTCTGTGAATGTTGCCAAGAGGAAGAAAGCAGATTTTCAACCCCTCAAGAAAGCCTGGCACAATTTAACAATCCCTGGTAGATATGCCAGTCTGAAGACTTAACTGCTATTAGGACCTGCTGGAAGTCAAAGAATCATGCCAGCAGAAAATATGTTCAAGGAGCTGAAACTAGTAGTTTTTTTTTCTAAGTACCTTCCACGCTTGCACACATTTTAAAGGAAAATATTTATGTAGAGATTCATAGAAAATGCCATTCTAAGGTAGTAGACTTATCATTGCTGGTGGAACTCTGGTGCTATGCCTCTCTCAAGGACTGTGGTCTTTACCATAGACGGTATTTTCCACGAACATCCAAAATTACTAAGGCAGATCAAATCAAACAGCATAATTTTCAAATAAGTGATTTTTAGAAAATAACCAAAATCAACTCCCTGCTACTTTAATTACAGATGACAATAGAAAGGCCTCTGTCTCTCAATCTGATATTGCAGTGGGAGAACTTCACATTTACGCAAAAGAATGCAGTTAATAAAAGGGAAAAACTGACACCTTACAAGGTTTTACAGACGGAGCTGCATAAAGTTATTATTTCCATCTCTCTCTGTTCATGTTTCGCATCCACTGTAGTTTTATATTGCTTACACTGTAGATACTGTAAATATGTTGTCTACTTTGGAATTAATGCAGTCTTATATTATTTCTGCAGCAACATATTTGGTGTTCAAAGCATTTTTTTCATTTTAGGCTGGTTGTATTTTTGTTTTGGGGATTGGGCCTATTGCTGTTCTTTGGTTACCTCTAGTTTAGTTACTGAGCAAAAGGTAATTTTTTTGGGTGTTGGTCTGCTGGAGCATAGAAGGTCTGCTTATAGTGGTACTGTTGTCTTCTTACAAACAGTCTCTTTAACGACATGACCAATTAATGTGGCAAGCATTGTAGCCATTCATTTAATTTAAATTCTTTTTTGCATTGTTTTTTTAAATAGTTCTTAGAATCAAGGCTGGGGTTAATCTTTTACTGGAAATTCACATTGACTAGTGTCCACCTGCAGAAATCCAAATAACCAGCTTAATGTGGCTTTGTGAACAGGTCTGTAAATTACTGTAAAATAACTGTTACAATATATTATAAACAGCTTTCACTCTTGCACGCAAAAAAGAATATAAGGAAAGTGATACACTGATATTGGTAAGCACTGCTATGGGCTTTTTCATTATAGTATACATTAGAAAACAGGTTTAGATGCAGTAATGATAAGTTAAACCGTAAAACATTCAAAAACACCAAAAACGTTTTCTAATGTACATAGAGCAGGTTCCTGAATAACAGCCATGCTCTAAAACTAAAAACTACACATTTTACTGTAGCTAAGAACAGAATCAAGACTAGCATACACTAGAGCACACCACGAAAAAATGGGGCACACTTATATGAAGGAATTAAACATTTCTAAATTGTGCAAATCACAACACAAAGCATCATTCATGAATTTGTAACATTATAAAAGTACAAGACTTGCTACTTCATAGTTAAATCAAAGTATAAAGTCATAAACAATTTAGTATCACAAAGTGAGACATATTTTAAATTAACTAAGCATGAGCACTCAAGGGCAGATTTACTCTGCCTAATATTAATTGAATTCACACCTCTTAATTAAAATGTTACTCATCGCATGGTGAAATCATCATCAGAACATTAAATGACTATGGTTGTAAACAGCATTATTAAATATACCAATGCACTAAAGATATTGCTACAAATAACACAATAAATTTAAACTGCACACTTCCACTCGATGTCAAAAAACTGCAAAATGTAAGGACATTTTTTTCTAGAACATTTCCTTTCACACCATTCTGCATGTTGCTGTGAAACAGATGTAAATACATGTAAAAATTAAACAAAATTGTTGTAAGATGCTACAAATGATAAAACAACTTGAGTGTGTAGAAATGGTTTCTAAAGATGTAACTGACCTATTAGTAATGGAAATCACTTAATATAAAAGCATAATTACTGTAAATAAGCAATGAACAACAGCCAACATGAAAAAGACTGTGAAAGTGATCAGCTTGTCACCACCATCCCCAATATAATTCTCCTAATCTACTGGTATTCAACCCAAGAGTACAGGGACACTGCAGGATGCATATACATCTTTTGGATGTGAGATTGGTGTCTCCAAATTGGACAGGAACAAGCAAATTTAGAATGTCTAATAGATTGGTACTGCCTGAGATGGACTGACATCCCATTCATGATTGCTTTCTAGCAATGTTCCCACTGCTTGGATCAGAGAGTATAGATACCAACTGTCCAAGACTAAATAACAGACTGAATAAGTTCACATAATCGATGTAAAATGAGTTTTGTAGAGAGAGAAAAAATAACGTTAAGAGGAACAATAGCACATAATGAATTCTGAAAAAGGGTGATGCTAGTTGGGTGGTGAGCAAGGTTATTATAGTTTTGATTTTTTATATTAGTTTTTATTTCTATGTTTTTTCTGACCTTACTTGGAAATTCAGTTTAGTTTTAGTTTTCATTCATTGTATATTTTTAGTTTTAATTTAGTTTTTATTTCACAAAGACATTTTTATTTTATTTTTATATCTATTAGTTTCAGTTTTAGTTTTAGTAATTATGGTATGGTTAAAAAGCTACTATGGAATTTAGTTTTGTGTAACAATAAGACAGAAGACTTGAATAGCCCATGCATAAAAACAGTAAACAATGAGTAGAGCAAGAGCAGGTAATCAGAGTATGGATGGGCAAAAAAAGACAGAGACAGCATCTGAGATTAGGATCAATATATACATTATCTAAACCTGTTAATCCACAGCAGGATCACAGGAAACCTGGAGCCTACCCCAGCAGGTCTGGAAGCAAAACAGGAACAATCCCTGGTATGCAATGTGTATGATATGGCTGATGTTAAGAACAAAAAGAATATTATATTTCAACTATCTATTTTAAGAGAGAAAGAGAAAAATTTAAAAACGGGGGACAAATATTTTATAACATAATTCTGCTACTGGACTATTTTCACAATATCGGGTATTTTGAGCTATGAATATATACTAAAAAAAGCTAAATTAATAAATATAGAATAAATACAAAAATACATTATTATCTTTAGTTTTTCACCAGTTGGCAGAATCTCTTCACTTACCTACCTGTAGTTCAGTAGAGACATTGCCAACTCAGGAATTTTACAAGGTTTGTATCGCTTCATTGTTAAATGACTTTTTTGATGATGACCTAGTACGTCTCTCGATCAGTGCCATTTTATTTTCAAAAAGGATTTCTCCTGTGTGAAGTGTCGGGTGAATTATTGTCAACAAAACGTAGGCACCTGAGAAATAAGCTGAAGTGTTACTCACTTGGGATTTTTCTGTCTGTATGGTACAGGTTTTGTTGACCAGCACATTCCGATTTCAGCCGTTTGAATTGCATCTTGATATATAACAAGCACAAAGAAAGGTGGCACGTAAATCGCTTGCTATTTCACACGCTTTACGTGCCCATAGTTAGCTCGTTCTGTCAGCTCAAATGCTGTGTGAACATCTGTCCTCTATCACCAGGCGCCGTTCACTGGATGAATATATGCGGGCAGCTCATGGTGGATTACTTTCTGTTTTACAGTTAAAAGTTACAAGGGTTAAAGACTATATTCATTCAAAAACGAAAACTAAAATATTTGTAGTAAATTATTATGTTATTTCAGGTAGTATCTCCAGCTAATTTAATAGTTTAGTTTATTTCAGTTTACAAAAATTAATTTTTAATAATGGTTTCAGTTTTGATTTTAGTTTTTGCTAACTATAATAACCTTGGTGGTGAGTGCTGTTGCTTTACAGCTTCAAAATCCTCAGTTTGAATCCCAGCCTAGGCCCATGTGAAGTTTGCACATTCTCCTCATATCTGCAAGTGTAGTCTCTGAGTAATCTAGATTTACCATCCACATCCCTAGGACATGAGTGCTAGATTAATTGACAATTCTAAATTGCACCATTATAGGGGAGTGTGGGTGTGTATGCCCAATACTGCCAGAATGGCATCCCACCCACACTAATCTGAACTGGGTAAATATTTCTAAATTGGGTGAATTCTGTAAGTGGAGACACTGAGGAAAATAAAGTGTTACCACCAGCAAGGTGACATTTACAAGAAATGGAAGACAGCCATAAACATGCTATTTCTATCTCCACCCATGCTTCACTCTTTCTCTCTGTAATCTTAGATATTTGCAAATTCATCTAACAAGGACACTTTAAACTGCTTTAAATTATGTAAGTCTAAGTTTGTCCAAATTACTAAATATAGTTAAAGGTGGCATGCAAAAATCTACCTTTACCATGCTAAATTTAGTTTTCAAATTACTTGAAACGCATGGTATACCTTTCTATAGCATTTCTTCAGCTTTTAAAAGATTCTTTATTTGCCATACCTGTACAAAATTCCCAGGAAGCCCTATGGCATACCAAAGGTTTGCTCAAAGCTCTTAAAAACATTACCAACCATCAGAAAACATTACCTCATCAACCTGTTCCATTTTCTACATCCTCCTTTTTTTAACTAGATGACAAGGTGACAGAGATTATTCCAGGAACATCCAGCACTTAGCAGGAACCAACCTCAAGAGTAAATTAAAATGTCCACAGAAAATACATGTAGAAAAGGCAACATATATCAAACCCTGGCTATGAACTGAGCCAAAGAGCAACAGCTCTAATCATTGCAAGCAAAGTTAATAAAGAATGTTGAGACTGAATAGTATAGTGTTTTAAGTCCTGCAGTGAAAAAGCAGCCTTATAGGCCTTAATTCATGAAAGCTTTGTTAGTAATATATTTTTAATATTTTCCACATTTCTCTAGTCCTAGAGGCAGGGCATACTATTATGTATGGATTTACTTCAAACAAAAACTGTATATACTTTTATATAGCTCCTTTCTTTTAAGGCACAGTTTATTCCATACGACTAACCAAGCTGGTACAGCTTCGTTCATGTCTGAGTTCTTCCACAATCTCATAATACAGCTGTTTACAACTCTAGAGCAGAGTTAGAAGTCAAGAAGTACCATGCCCCATAGATTTTTTTTTAATTTATAGCTTCTTAATGTGACAAATGAAAGATGTAACAATCGTATTCAATTATTTAAAGAAAATTTGTTAATATATATTATATAGGGATACACTGAAAAAGACACAAATTTTTGATACCAATTGTAACAATGTTAATCCTCCTAGCCAAAGTGAATGATGCTACAGCCAATAACATCTTACTTAGTACTTTCAATAAGGTTTCTAAAATTTGATTGGGACAGGTATTCAATTTCAATTTAATGGTAATTCTTATGTATTTCAGCTGTTGCAAAACAGTTGAAGACAACTGATCAAATTTAAACAGACACGTAAGGCTATTTACGGAAATAATCTGCTGCTGTTCAAATACATCTTGGGGCCTAAATTTATTGGAACTTCTTTAATACATTTAGTGCATATGAGAGTAATGAATATGCATCAGTAATGTAACGCACCATATCATATATTTAACTAATGCATCACAGGTATTACAAGAATTACATGCTAAGAGCAGTGCATGGAAATAACAAACTTCTAGCTAAAAGCCCAGTGCCTTAGCCTTCTTTCTGTTCTCTTTAATACTACAATTCCACTCATCTCTATAACTATTCATGAATTAAACTCTGGATGAGGCACCAGTACACTGCAGAACATATACTCGCATCCATGCTAACTGACACGAGGCATGACATGAGAGGAAACCAGAATACCAGCAGAAGATCTACACAAATATTGATGAGGCCAAACTTTGAAAATACACCTCTAGTGCTATGAGGGTGCAGCATATACATTGTGTCTCCAAGCTCTCCTCTATGAAATTGTAAAATTACAGATTAAGTATTAACAATAACATACAGTATGAATGAATTAGTACATTATTCAAGTTAAGGAATACTAGGCAGAGTTATGTAACAAATGAAAGCTGGATCACTTGCCCATTTAGTGTTTCAAATTTTTCACAGATATGACTGGAACTTTTCCCTCGCTGAATTTTCTTACAATCTTCAAATTAATCTCAATCAAAGCTGCAACACTGACTGGTGCACAGTGCACAATACAATGCATTGTTTTTGTTAATCCTATTCATACTTTGGTTTTCATATATTCAAAATGTACTTTAGGACACTTAATACTGTAAGTGAGAAGTATGTGAAATCTCACTTACTTGCTTTAACTACATAACCAACTTAAACTGATGATGATTACTTGCCTTTTGATTCCATTGCTAAAAAAGCTTTGGGCAAAAACTTCAAACAGCCGGTTTAGTTTCCCCACACCAGTTACAGCAACACTGCCTTGTTGATAAAATTCAGTCCTGTAGAAAGATAGAAATATTTACAGTGCATAATGAAAAAGATGTGGTTTTACAAAGTACTTGTATACATTGCGCCATGCCAGCTTTCACCTTACCAAAGGAAAGATAACATCCTGAAGGAAACAATGATGCTTTACAATAAATTATTTTCATCTTATACTTTAATGTCAAGTAACTCTCTGATGTTTTTTTTACATCTTATATATCTACTTATATGTTCTTGATATGAATGGAAAACTGAGTAAGCATGTAAATGTGCTACTAGAGCCTGAAGATTCTAAACATAATTAGCTTTTAACTTTCTGCAATACAATGATAATGTTTCCTAGATTACCTGAGTGGTAGTATATAGGCCCCTCTTCTACTTCAGTGGAGTAAATAGTAAAACTGTAATAGCAGTAAGACAGCAGAAGGTGCTCCATGGAGCTCTCGGTTTTAGCATCAAACATGGTAGGTGGAGGTGTCCCTGAGGGCTAGAGCTAGAGAAGTGTCTGCCAATGTTGCTTGACCAATTATTGTTGTCAAAAATATGATCTGAGCTGTGAAGCTGCAGTGCTACACATTTGTGCCACTGTGCCTCACACAACAAAATATGCAGAATGAATAAATACCACAAACGAAATACAACAAATGGCCACAAACTAGCAACAAGCAAAGAGAATATAGATCATTTCCTACCTTGGGGCACATGTTGGCTGTGCCACATAGTGGCACCATGCAACTAGCATGTTCCACTGTTTAAAGTCAAGGCTCCGGGCACAGTGGGAATGTCTTTATTGTTTATGTTTCTTATGTATCAATGCAGATGCTTTGCACTTTTTTCTTCCATCAAGAAGAAAAGAATGCCTTGTAAATAGGAATAAATGTTTCATCATTACTTTCTCATAGGGTCTCCTCTGTTTTCTGACACAGGTTTGTTTTAAAAGAATAACTGGACATATAGCTAATTATGCATTCAATTTAGCCAGCATATAGGAATCAATGTTATATATCTGGTGGTAGTACTCATTATGATCAGCTAATGTACCCCTCAAATGAAAATACTGCAAGTTTATTTACTTATTTATTTTTCTTAAATGCATTCGGGAAGGAAATCTGGCTAAAGTACTGATTGGGTAGTGATCACTAATGCGTGAAGCAGATCGGCAACTATCTTATACTAGGCATTAATGAAAATTCTGTGCATGACTGCTACAGCTCTATGGTGTTGTGCTGGCCTTGCAAGGCATTATGGGGCACTACCACAATTTCGTCAGTCAACACTAGTAAAGAGACATGTAACAAGGTCTGACATTCTTTTGTGTAGTGGTTAATAACAGTACAGTCATCTGTATGGTAAAGGTCAATGATAACCATTGTAGTCAGTTTTGCATTAGTCTTAAAGCAGTGTAGGTTGAATAGCTTTCCGAAAAACCTGTTTATGATCTAGACACCACAGGAAGGGCAGTCAAATATTAGAACCATAATAAATGGTGAAAAACATCCATGTAAATACAGTATATACCTTGTTTGAATGGTAATGGGAAACATTATGTTCCATGGCAAAAGATAGCTGCAGTTATCTGATCATGTTCAACCTCAGGATTATAAAAAGTTTAATAGAGTGAATCTTCTGGAGGGATTTCAGATATGTTGTAAGTATACAGTAAGCCTTCATCAGGTAAATGAAATGTTTTGCATAACTTTCATTGCAGCTACTCTATATAAATTTCCCTTGGAGTTACCAAGCTATAAAAATCATCCCTAGCCTTGGACTTAGAAAGGAGTTTATCAGGAAGTGGGAACAGATGGTTTGGAAACTCACAGTGAGGACTCTCCTGGTGTGGTAAGCACATGATGTCATGGTAATTTGCAGGATTTGATTTGTCACAGTTCTTAAAAGATGGTAACAGTGATTGCATTTCCCATATCTAGTATGGTTGTTTTGATGTGTAAAGGGCATAATGCTCAATTTTGGTGATATGAATTACTTGGAACATCCAATTTTCACCACAACACTATAGCTGTATCATGCTGTACATTACACATATTTTGAATCCATTTAGTCATCTTTTACTTGCAAAGAATTTCTTCTTTTTAGCATTTTACAGCTATTGCTTAGTGATCAGCTT
>NW_024379296.1:0-5211 GCF_016835505.1 Polypterus senegalus
GCTGAATTGACTTGTGGGATCCAATATTTCTGGAGCAACAGGGCTAGCATGTAGTTACATCCACAATGCCCATATTCTTTATGGACATGTAAAATGAGGTGGTAATATGTGAATGTTTATGAAGAATTGCAGGTGTTTAGCTTCATCTGGTTTAGCAGCTTTGTTGAATATTCCTCCTAGTGTCATCTTGTATGACTGGGTCAAGTTGTAGACTTTGCTATTTTTCTTTACATGGTGATTTTTGAGTAAGGCTTTAATCTCTTCTGGGTAAGCTTGTAGTGGACTGAGGAATAAGTTCCTTTTCTGCTTTAGACAAAGAGAAGTGGGTTTAACTTCATTGTTGATTTGTATTCCTTCATATGTTCTATGATAAATGTTTTTTGTCTTTCTGGGCTGTGTCCAGATTAACTGACCATATATTGGAATGCCTTTCTCTCTTCTTTCAGGTGCAGTAACACTTTTTGTACCTAAGGAACCACGCTACTGCTTTCTTTAAGCTTAACTATTCTGAGTAATAGTTTATAAGTGCTTTTTCTATTTCAGTTTTTTCTTCTGTAGTACTAGGGTGTTGTACTGTGTTAGCCATTATGAATGTAGAGAGGCCAAGCAAAATGTTTTTCAGTTTTTCTTCTGCACTTGTTGAGCTTACTACACATCCTTTGATTTTCAGGTTATCATTAATAAGCAAGTCCTCTTCATCTAGGGTCTCATGTATAAATGGTGCATATGCACAAAAATGTTCGATAAACCTGTTTCCACGCTCACATTGCAATGTATAAAACCTAAACTTGGCGTAAAGCCACACATATTTTCATGCCAGCTAACTGCTTGTCGTATGCAAGTTCTCCGGTCGGTTTTGCAAACTGGCGGCACCCAACGTCAAAGCAGTGCTACTGTTCTTGTGTGGTTTCCCTTTCATTTTAAGATTCACATCCCTGATGCAGCTTTATCAAATACACTGAAGTTAACCGCATATTGTTTATTAGTTTAAGTCATCTGATTGCAATTAACCTGTAACAATATAATGGTCCACGGAATAGCCAAACTATTCCAAATACCATAGCTGCTTTAGCGTTGTTCCTCTCACGGAACCACTCAGTGTTTTTATGTCACTGTATCAGAGTGTGGAATCACAGCTCTATAGCAGCTGATTGGAAAGAGAATTATCGGTATGCAGCATCAAGCACATGCTGTCTCAGCCATGCACACTATCTATTTAACTGCTTCCATACGGCAAACACTTCAGAGCCTTTCCTGTACGGACTTCGTGGTTCAGAAACAGTTTCATCTCAAGAACTATAAATGCATTCAATCAGTCAATCAAGTGCTCCTTGTAGAACTGTTTGTACTTATTAGCACAATTATCTCACTGTAAGCTTGCAATACAGTTATAATATTGCACAATATGAGGCACTTTATAAAGCGCGTTTTTACATATGATGACTATCATTTTTAAGATAAAATGCAGCAAAATATGTTTATTACTTTATACAGATAAAATGTTAACATCATTTAAATAATCTATATTGTTAATAATTAAACATGTAAGGGCACAGTGCAGCAGCACTAGCTAGTTCAGGGATTATTCCTGCCTCACACTTTATTCTTGCTGGGGCTGGTGCGACACTGGAAGGATAGATGGATAGAATAATTAAACATGTATTACAAAGACATTTCAATGTTCCTTAAAAGTTCTGAAGAATCTGCATTTTAAGCTTACAGATGACTTAACATCTATTATAGAGCTGATTGTGTGGCAATTGGTTACTTGGAGAAAGAAAAGGAATTGGGGGTTAGTACTTTTGAAAGAGACAGTACTTCTGCAATAAATGATTTCATTGAAGGTCGTGCACGTTGCAGCAGACATCTTGCGGGAGGCAGGGACAATCTCTGGACAGGGTGCCAGCTCAACGCTATCACTGCTTCACTGTGTTTCCATGTTTAATAACATTCTTTAACTCCTATCATCATGAAAATGATATCAAGTATACATCTCAGTATTTTAATTATTCAGAGAGCTGTAATATGAATGTAATTGATTCTGTGTCCTGTCGGAGGAAAAGAAAGCCCGTTTAAGAAGCAAGTAGTGATTCACACACATAGAGCACATAGAAGAACATATACAAAACAAACCGTTTAACGTGCTACTTTAGCTCTGATGGTATTTAAGAAACTAGTAAATTAAACGATTTAAAGATGAAGTTTATGATGTTTTACTTTAATGACAAAATAAACTATGTGATTAAAGTGGAAATTTTGAGATTAAAGTTGACATTTCAAGCTTTTTCTCACTGTGTCCCTAATTTTTCTTTCTCTGTACCCTAATAAGCTATCATATGACACTCAGACGGTGGGCTAGGATTTGCCTTTTCACGGCAACTTTGATATCTGACGACTTCTTTTTTATTTCGGGCACTGTGCGACTTTGTGAATTTCAGCTTTCAAGTTTCTCCGACACTCTATGTCACTCGATCAACTTCCTTTTGTTGTTTATACCACTGTTTAAACCAACAAATAGTATGTTTTTCCTTGCCTCCACTTGTTATTCGTTGGAAATTCTTCTGTTTTCCCCCTTGCTTTTGCCATTGCCTTTTCACAGAACACTGAGCTTAAGGGCTATTTATATTGATTTGCATATTCAAACAGGCGTAATTCTGGGAGGAGAGAGACAGGGCAGGACAGCAAGTGCGCATACATGTGCATTACTTTTCATGCTGACCAGGATTTATGTAGCGGAAGAATGTGAAAGTTGGCGAATGCACAGATTTATGCATCTGGATTTTTTGTGCATACACACATTTCCCTTTTATCCATAAGCCATGTTTTTATTGTGAGTTCTACACATGGCGTTATGCCGATTGTGCAGAAATTACTGTATATGACCAAATCCAATTTGTTTAGTGCACCTGATTAAATTGTAATCCACAAGTAGCTGCTAATCGTTCATCCACTTTTCATTTACTGGACATACTTAACTTCCACTTCTTTGTCCACCCCATATTTCTCTTTACATACTTCCCTTAAAATATGTTTATCGGGTAATATGACTGGTGCTAAAATTCCAAGTGGATCATATATTGAACTGACCACTAACAGTATGCCACGTCTTATAGCAGGCTTATCTTGCAAATTTACCTGTAACTTGAAACTGTTAGTCTATGTGCATCATTGAACACCTAAGGTTCACTTAACTGGTAACAAATTATGGCTTAAGTCTAAGTCCTTTTGATTAATATCCCTGTCTTCTTCAGGAATCGACAATATGACTGCTCAGCTATTACTCACCCATTTGGTAAGATGGGATATTTGACCAATTTTATGGCTTGTTCTTCTGTAGCAACTGACTTTAAACAGTCATGAAGAAAGAAATTGTGAGGCACAGTGTTAATTGCTTCTTCTAAAGCTGTGCTTCTAGTATCCTCCGCTGTTTTTCATAAAGCAGAAGAGGCACAACTGGGTGAAGAGGTATCACCAACAGATGTACTGTCATTTTGTATACTTCTAGTCCATCATTTAGATTATCTTCAGGCCACCACAGGAAATGAAGAAGATCAGTATACTTATTTGGAACTTTCACTTGATAAAATATTGATTTGATATATGCCATGAGAGTGATTGCCTGCTCTCTGAAACTTGTAAAAACTCCAATGAGTGTATTAGTTAGGTCAGTTCCTTTCTGCAACTGTTCATTTAGTGAGAAGTCTCGGCAGGTGACTGTACAGTCAAAAAACACTCTAATTTTATATTTCTTTGTATGATATACTCCGTGGTGAGGAATGTACCACACTCTCTCTTTTTGGAGTGACAGCTGTTCTGTGGGTACCTTAACAGCATATCCTTTATCTGAAATTTCTTTCGTGAAAATGTTGTAATCCTCATGAAATGTTGGATTCCTTTTAAGTTTTCTCTTGAGGCTAATAGCATGCTGTTCTGCAATGCACTGAAACTTTAAGGGTCTTATCTTTAAAGGGCAGATTAATGCAATAGAGTCAATTTACTAACTTTGCAGACTCTGAGGCTATACACATGAACTTAATGTCCTACTGTGACATTTCCTCCTTCTCATCACAGCTGTGCTCTGGAAAGTCTGTGTTGTATTTCTGAAGTAACATTTGTTCTGTTTGTCGATTGACACACGATTGACTGAGTACCTTTGCAGTCTTTCATTGTCTGCCCCCCTTACTTGGCCATTAATAATCCACCCAAGAACTGTCTTCACAGCATAAGGCCATCTCCTCTACTTTTTATGACTTGCCATGGCTCCATGGTTTTAGGGCCATTTGTATCTATTAACAAGCCAACTTCTGCCTTTATCTGTGGTAGGTGCACATCTTAAAGATAAGATGGTATCCTCTTGCATAGGGATGTTCTCCATTTTTACTGGTATAAAGTTCAGTGTGAAAACCTCTGCCAATTTGATAAATATGCTTTCTTCTACCCTAAAGACTTGTAACTCTGATAAATGGAACATTTTACTAGTTTCTGTTTATTTACTTTATCCCCTTCTACGGTGATTATATGGACTTGAGCCTTGCTCTTTCAAGCTTTCTGTGCAAAATGTAGCATTACAGCCATAATCTATTAGAGCATCTTTCACTCATTTTAGACTTAACTTTAACTGGGAACACAACTAGAACATACTCTTTACCGGCCCCAGTTGCACAGCACGTCTCTAGTGGTTCCACAGAAATGTACGAGGAAGAAATGTTCTTTTTTTCCGACGTAGTGTGCTCCGTTTTAGGAGGTGTGGCTTTATCGTCAGTACCAATTTCCTTGTTCATATGCAGAATAACTGGATGTAAATGAGAGCATATTTGGCATTTAATTTTTTCTACACAGCCCCAGTGGCACAGCACGTCTCTAGTGGTTCCACAGAAATGTACGAGGTCGAAATGTTCTTCTTTTCCGACGTAACGTGCTCCATTTACTGAGCGTGGCTTTTAGTCAGTACCAATTTCCTTGTTCATATGCAGAATAACTGGATGTAAATGAGAGCATATTTGGCATTACATTTTTTCTACACAGCGTTTACTAAGATGTCCTTGCTTAAGGCACTTAAAGCATAAGACCTTAGATCTCAAAAAGTCAATTCTAATTTCGTATTTTAGTTTCTGGATTTCACTACATTCAATAAGTTCATGACTTTCATTACAAATAGACAGGGCTTACCATGCCGAACGCTCTGCTTAACGGGTCTTATTCCCCTTTCGG
>NW_024379297.1:0-14332 GCF_016835505.1 Polypterus senegalus
CCCGGGGAAAATGGACTTGGAAAAACCTTTTATACATAGGTGGAGTTAAAGACTTATTTCAGTATCACCGTGAAAACAGCAGAAACATTTTTAAACTGCCGTGGGCCCGGTTCGAACGGTTGCTGCGCCAACCCAGAGTACTACCACTATACCATCACGGCACGCAAGCACAACTGACAAGCTTTTCTCCCATAGCCAGAATAACAGCGACTCCGATACTGGAGCACTCTTCGTTTCCTACCCAGCTTGGAACGTGGACGGAGAGGAAGGTGGATTGGAAAGAGTGAAACTCTCACTCGTCTGTCCCGACCAAAGCTAAGTCACGGGTTTCTGACTGATTTGGAGCTTGCCTCATAGCATACGTGAGAGGAATGAAGTCGTTGACTTGGGTGTCTCCTGCCTGAATATTTCAAGAACAGTGCCTGTTTTGGTAGGCTGGGCAATGGGTAGGCAAATTGGGGCATCTTCAGACACGTACTCGTGGCAGTCTTTAGCGTCCTTGCCTTGAGTTGAGATGACACACCATGAGATTCAGTGAGTAGCTACTTTATGATGGTTATCAAATGTTTCGATTGGATGCAAAGCTCTGAGGATTATAGAAAGGAAGAAAGAAAAAAAAAAAAAACAAGCCTCCTCTGGACTAATGGACTGAGGTTGAAAGTCACAACATCAGCGTGATGACCTTCTTTGTCTGTATCCCATATGGTCTAGCGTTAGGATTCCTGGTTTTCACCCAGGCGGCCCGGGTTCGACTCCGGTATGGGAAAGCTTTTCGAGTTCACTTCCTAAACACAGGTGTACTCCTCGTCCCTGCCCATGTTTTCTTCCAGGCTGTTTTGTCCATCAATGCGCAAGGTTGCTCCCACGTAATCAATGTCAAGAATCGCTCCGAAATAATGTTGCTTTGGGATCCTTTCAGTACCACAGCAGGTAGCCTAACAATCCCCAGTCCAAAGTCCGGGTAAAATCGCATCCAAGAGCATAGAGACAGAGACAACCACGACACCACGGTTCCCTGAAGGCAGCAGGGCAAGAATTAGCAATCAAAACACATAAATAAACGGAAAGGGTCCTGGAGGTAGGAAACAGCACACAAAACAGCAGCACACAATCAATTGTCAGAGATGCCAAGTTCATAAAACATATGATTTGATGAGATCGGCTAAAATACTTCCCTTACACTCTGGTGCTCGCAGAATTTCCATGCATATTTTGTTATATATATGTATATCCTTTTAAAATTCTCTACTTTTGGGCCCAAAAAAAGTGGCGCGATCGTCGGAAGCGAGACTGAAGCACGTTTCAGATGAAAGCGGCATACGTTGCTTGAATCTGATCCATTGAACCTGGACTGAAAGAGCTCGTCCCTACAGCCCAGTGTTAACTAGTGCTCTCCCTAAAGGGGGCCTAGGCTGACCGAGATGGCAATTGAAGAGGACGCACTTAATATATAGGTGTGAGTTAAAGGACTTATTTCAGTATCACTCGGTTGAAAACACAAGCAGTGAAACATTTCTTAAACTGCCGTGACCGATTGAACCGGAGTTGCTGCACAAGCGAGTACTGACCACTATACGATCACGCGCAAGCACAACTGACCAGAAAGCGTTTTCTCCCATAGCCAGAATAACAGCGATCCGATACTGGGCATCGTTTCCTACTTGCCCAGCTTGAACGTGGACCGAGAGGAAGGTGGATTGGAAAAGAGTGAAACTCTCACTCGGTCTGTCCGACCAAAGCTAAGTCACGGGTTTCTGACTGATTTGGAGCTTGCACTCATAGCATCGTGAGAGGAATGAAGTCGTTGACTTGGGGTGTCTCCTGCCTGAATATTTCAAGCAGTGCCTGTTTTGGTAGGCTGGGCAATGGGTAGGCAAATTGGGGCATCTTCAGACGCGTACTGTGGCAGTCTTTAGCTGTCCTTGCCTTGAGTTGAGATGTGACACACCAGGATTCAGTGAGTAGCTACTTATGATGGTTATCAAATGTTTCGATTGGATGCAAAGCTCTGGATTATACGAAAGGGAAGAAAAGAAAAAACAGCAAGCCAGCCTCCTCTGGACTAATGGACTGAGGTTGAAAGTCACACATCAGCGTGATGACCTTCTTTTCTGTATCCCATATGGTCTAGCGGTTAGGATTCCTGGTTTCACCCAGGCGGCCCAGGTTCGACTCCCGTATGGGAAAGCTCTTCAGTTCACTTCTAAACACAGGTGTACTCTCGTCCTGCCCATGTTTTCTTCCAGGCTGTTTGTCCATCAATGCGTACTGGTTGCCCACGTAATCAATGTCAAGAATCGCTCCAAAATAATGTTGCTTTGGGATCCTTTCAGTACCACAGCAGGTAGCCTAACAATCCCAGTCCAAAAGTCCGGATAAAATCGCATCCAAGAGCATGAGACAGAGACAACCACGAACCTACGGTTCCCCTGAAGGCACAGGGCAAGAATTAGAATCAAAACACATAAATAAACGGAAAGGGTCCTGGAAGGTAGGAAACAGCACACAAACAGCAGCACACAATCAATTGTCAGAGATGCCAAGTTCATAAAACATATGATTTGATGAGATCGCTAAAATACTTCCTTACACTCTGGTGCTCGCAGGAATTTCCATACATATTTTGTTATATATATGTATATCCTTTTTAAAATTTTACTTTTGACCAAAGAGGAAAACCCAACCGGGAACCGTTCAGAAACAGCCACTTTACATTAACGGACCCTAAGCCAAAAGTAAGCCCAGTTACAGTTTCTAAAGGGAGCTAAACCCGGAAAGACTTAAGGGCTTAATTTACTTGGAAAAAGAAAACTTTTAACCGGTTGAAAACAAAAAGGGAAAAATTTCTTAAAGCGACATTGACCGGGCCCAACCGCTCTACCTACCCGTAACGCGACCGAGCAAGTTTTTTTCCCCACCCACTAACGCCCGAAGGGGCCTTCCCTTCCCTCAAAACCCCCGGGGGAAGGTGGATTGGGAAAAAATTATTGCTTCCGAGGAAGGTCAGGGTTTTTACTTTTGGGCTTGCCTATTTAGCTGCTGGGTGTGAGGGGTTCAGTGATTTAACAGTCTTTTTGTGGTAGGCTGTTGGAAAGGGAAGAAAAAGAAGGCTTGGGCATTTGAGTTTAAAACTTCCTTGGATGCAACCCTTGTTAGAAGATTAGATTTTTAAAATTTTGTTTGGGTGAAAGCCGGGGTTAGTAAAAAAAGGAAAAACCCCGCCTCCCTTGGTAGGGGTTGAAATCCCACAGGGTTGGCCTTTTTTGTTCATATGTCGGGATTTCCCCGGGTTTTACCAAATGACGGTTCCATCGGTATGGAAACTTTCAGTTATTAAGGACCCTCCCCAGTTTTCTTTAGGGTTTTTAAAACCACAACGAGGCCGAAATAGAATCCTCCAAAATTTAAAATTGAAGGTCTTTTAACAGGATTAAATTCAAACCCATAAAACGGGTCCAAAGGAAACAGAAAAAAGCCCCTTTTTCCTAAGGAGCAAAAAATAAACACTAAAAAAGTTAGGGTGGGGACCACACCCAACACCAATAATAAATGAATTAAAATTTGTTTTGGGCTAAAAATTTAAAACCCAAATTTAAGGGTAATTATAAAATTTTGGTTAATTTATTATATCCTTTTAAAAACTTTGGCCCAAAAGGAAAGGGTCCGAGGGGACAACGAGTTTGAACCCAAAAATGGTTGGTGAAATTTAATGGATAAACCGAAAACCCCGGTAATCTCCCAAGGGCCCGGGGGGGATAGCACGAAGAAGGGAATTAAACATAGGGGGTAAAGGCTTATTCCGGATTCTCTAAGGAAAACATTTTAAACCTCCCGCCTTCCGACGGGTCGGAGGAAGGGACCCAAAACCGGCCTAAACATCCCCTTTCCAAGGGAAACCCAATTGGCAACCTTTGATGTTTTTTGGGCTGGAAAAGGAAGGTGGTTGGAAAAGAGGAAACTCCCCCCGGCTTCCCCAAAAAATCCGGGTACTGAGGGGCCCTCTCCCGGGGAGAAGAAGGTTCTTTGGGGGGTCCTCCCAAATTTCAAAGGGGCCTTTGGTAGCTGGCATGGTGAATGGGACCAAAACAAACCGGGTCTTTGGCATGCGAGGGTTTTAGAACACACCCCATCCGGTTTAGGTTTCCCATTTAAAAGGGGTTCAAATCGATTGGAAACCTATAAAAAAAAAAGAAAAAAAACCCCTCCTTTGGCAAGGTAAAGGGTTAAACAACAATCAGATGGCCTTTTTTCTGTATCCCTTGGGAGTTAATTGTCAACCCAAGGCCGGGTAGATGGAAGACTCTTCAGTCACTCAAAGGGTTTCCCCGCCGCCCTTCCCATTTTATAAGGGCGGCGGTGCTGAATCAAAAACAGCAAAAATTTTTGGTAGTTTAACACAGTTTAGGAAGCAAAACCCCAAAATCGGTAAAAACGCACCAGGCATAACGGAAAAGAACCCGTTCCCTTAGAAGGGGGCAATTTAAACAAAAAAAAATAGCCGGGTTAGGAGAAACCACACGCCCAAACTTCCAAAGCAAGGTTCAAAAAATGTTTATGATTAAATTTCCTTACCTCGGGTTTTGGGAATTCATTTTTTTTAATAATTCTTTATTTTCTACGGGAAAAAAAAAAAAACTGGAACGAACAAACTTGCAGAACCGGCATAGGTCTAAACCATAGAAACCGGACCAAAAAAAACCCCCCGGAAAAATTTACAGGGTTCCAAAGGGCCCTGCCCACCCAGATCAAATTAAAGGAAATTTTAAAGGGTGGATTTTAAAAATTGTACCTTTCACAATAAAAAATTTAAATTTTAACCGTTTGGGGCCGGGGTGTGACCGGAAGGTCGACCATACTCCCCGCTCCAACACAGTTTTCTAGCGGAAAGGGGACTCGACTCAGGGCCCTTTGTTTCCTCCCCGGTTGAAGGGACGAAAGGGGTGGATGAAAATTCATTTCGTTGGGGCAAAGCTGAATTTGTGTGAAAGAAACCCCAACGAGGGAAAAAATGGTTGAAGGGTTTTCCCCAAATTTTTTTCAAACAGTCCTGTTAAGGCTTGGAATTGGGGGAATTGGGGATCTTAGGAAGTCTTGAGGACTTCCCTTTCCTTAGGGAGTTCACCTGGTTCATATTTCTTGATGGTTTTTAAAGTTCGATTTGGTGCAAATGGGTTTGAAAAAAGAAAAAAAACCTAAAGGCAATGAAGCCTTAAAAATCCACAAGGTTTCCCTTGCCCATCAAGGCACCCAGATTAGGAATTTTAGGGGGTTAGACCCGGATAGGAAATTTGCACACCAAAACAGGACTCACTAATGCCATGTTTTTAAGCTTTTTTAAAAGCGCTTTCTCCCTTCCCGGGAGCGTAATTTGTTTTTTCCTTTTCCCCCCCTGCGGGCCCCCCCAAAATCCGGAAAAACTCCAAGGTTTCAGAGAGCAACACCACGGTTCCGAATCTGAAGAAGCGGTGAAAAAAATTTTAAATAAAAAGGGCCGGGGTAAAGCCCCAAAAGCGAACAACATAGAGATAAATTCAAAAACGATTTATGGTCGGAAAAGCTTAAACTGGCACATAGGGAAATTAGTTTTGTAAAAGTAAATCCCAAATCTACTTTGGGCCAAGAAATAATTTGATCCGGGAATGAAAAACCCTTTTAAAGGCCTTGCTTATTTCATTGAACCGTAAAGGGCCCCTTTCCAAGGGTTAACCGCTCCCTAAGCCAGCTGACCGGATCCTTAAGGACCTTTAACCTGTGTAAAGGGTTAAATTTAATTCCTTTCCTTGGGCTAAGCCCAAAAAATTTTTAGCGGCCGGTTGAAGGGTGCCACAACCCAATCGGCAAACAACCGGGCCCAAAAATCGACCAGAGATTTTTAACCAAGAAAAGGGCCCATACTGGAGCACCTCCCTTAACAAAGGAAAAAGGAAAAGGAGGGTTTGGGAAAAAACTTCCTTGTCCCACAACGCAGGGCTAATGTTTAAAGGTTAGCTCCTTGCATTCTGGAAAATAAGGGCTGACGGGGGTTCCTTTAATATTTAAGAAAGTGTTTTGGGTGGGCAAATTTTTCAACTGGAAATCAAGCATTCTGGTTTTAAACTTTCCGATGTGAATAGCCCTGGATTCGTGATACACTTTTGGAAATTATCAAGTTTTATTAGAAATGTCGGATAACCGGAAAAAAAAAAACCCGCCCCTTGCAAGGACAGGTTAAAACACAAAGGTTTAAGCCCTGGTTAACCCCTTTCATTGTTCCTTTTCCCGCCAGCGGCCCAAAGGAAAGTTTGAGTTCACTTCTAAACACGGTTACTCCTGTCCCGCCATGTTTCTTCCAGGCTGTTTT
This sequence comes from Polypterus senegalus, assembly GCF_016835505.1. Classification (NCBI taxonomy): domain Eukaryota; kingdom Metazoa; phylum Chordata; class Cladistia; order Polypteriformes; family Polypteridae; genus Polypterus; species Polypterus senegalus. The sequence goes on from NW_024379297.1 coordinate 6,341, forward strand.
GTATAATTAATTTGCCTAATTCAAAAGCCCAAAAAATTGTTTGGGATCCTTTCAGTAAACCCCCGGTACCAAAATCCATAAAACCATAAGACCAAAACAGCAGAAACCCCCCAAGGCCAAGGAACAGGGCCAAAGAATTAAAACAAAAATAAAAAAGGGCCCGATCCGGGGGGAAACCCCCAAAAACAATTTAAAAAATTGCAAAAAATCCAAAAAATTATGGAAATACTAAAACCCAACCTTTTAATCAAATTTTCCCATTAATAATTGGAAATTTTTAAACCCCTCTTTTGGGTACCATTGAATCGATCCGGAAGAGGGGTGAAAGTTACCCTTTAAAATCTTTAAAAGGGGTCGTCCGATGAAGGCAAAAGCCGTGCCCAAAAACCGTGTTACCCTTCTAAAGGGATAAGCAGGGTAGTGAGGGCTTTAACAAAATTTTGAGTTAAACTTATTTCACACTTTCGGTTGAAAAACAAGGAAAATTCCCAAACTGGACCGGTTTTAACGTTGGACCAGCCGGATATGAAAAAACACCGCCCGGCCCAACAATCAAGGTTTTAAAAGATACCCATGGGGAGTCTTATTCCTTCGCGAACTGGGGGGGTGGTGGGAAAGGAGGAAATTTTCTCCTCTCCGGCCCCACCCTTTTCTTTTGGAGTTCCATAATCGTGGGGGAAAAAGTTGATGGGATTCCCCCAAAAATTTTAAGAGTGTTTAGAGGGAAGGGCTCTGGGGCTTGAAGGTATAAAGGGCCTTACATCCTTCCCAGTTGTAACCAGGAAAGTTGTACAAAAGGGTTACAAGGTGAAAGGTAACTCAAAAAGGGAAAAAAAAAACAACCCGCCAAAGCCTTGACTAAGGTTAAAATTCAAACCCCATGATTTCTTTTATTTATTTCCCGTAGGATTCTTTTTCCCCCATTTGGAAGATGAAGTTTTGGACCTAACACGTTCGGGGGTCCTCAAGTTTTCTTCAGGCTGTTTGTCCCAAATGAACAGGTTTACTCTCAATGTCAGAGGAAATAATGACTTGGGATTTTAACCAAATGATAACTTCCCGTAAATCGGTAAAATCATAAAAATAAAAACCCCCCTTGGCCCGGGAAGGGGAGGAAAAACACATAAAAAACAAAGGGTTTTGTAGGAAACCAAAAACCAGCCACAATCATTGTTAAATCCACCCTAAAAAATTTAAGGGTGGAAAAAAAACTTACTGGTTTAAAAAAATTTTTGTTTAAGTTTCCTTTTAAAATTCTCTTTTTAAAAGAAAGGACTTGTGAAGCGGCTGAAACAGTCGGATTGACGACGTTGGAAGACAAATTGCCTGCAGAAAGGCCCCCCCCTTCAGCTTAAAGGGCCCAGGGGCAGGAGAAATTAAGAGGGGCAAAAAATTGGTTGATAAAGGGTTTAACCTCGTGAAAAAAAGCAAAAGAAAAATTTCTTCTGTGAAGGGTTTAACCGGGGGCTCCCCCAGGGCCCCTTGACCCCGGCCCCCCCCGGAAAACTTTTCTCCCCTCCAAAAACAGGGACCCCCTCTGGGGCCCTTGGGTTTTTTCCCCCGGGGTGGCAAAGGTGGTTGGGGTAAATTCCTGGTCCAAATTGGGCCCTTTCACGAGGAGCTTTCCCCCCCCCAGGGGGTAATTTAGGTTTCCCCCGAACAAAAATTCCCCTTTTTTTAAAAATTTGGGGAAACCCCCCCAAAAGGGGAGCCTCCTTGCCGATTTGCAACCCTAGATTGTGGTGGGGTATTTTTCGAATCAATGTCAAGAATCGCTCCAAAATAATGTTGCTTTGGGATCCTTTCAGTACCACAGCAGGTAGCTCTAACAATCCCCAGTCCAAAAGTCCCGGATAAAATCGATCCAAGAGCATGAGACAGACAACCACGACACACGGTTCCTGAAGCAGCAGGGCAAGAATTAGCAATCAAAACAATAAATAAACGGAAAGGGTCCTGGAGGTAGGAAACAGCACACAAACAGCAGCACACAATCAATTGTCAGAGATGCCAAGTTCATAAAACATATGATTTGATGAGATCGCTAAAATACTTCCTTACACTCTGGTGCTCGCAGGAATTTCCATGCATATTTTGTTATATATATGTATATCCTTTTTAAAATTCTCTACTTTTGGAGCCCAAAAGAAGTGGCGCGATCGTCGGAACGAGACTGAAGCACGTTTCAGATGAAACGGCATACGTATGCTTGAATCTGATCCATTGAACCTGGACTGAAAGAGCCCGTGCCCTACAGCCCAGTGTTAACACGCGCTACCCCTAAAGGGGGCCTAGGCTGACCGAGATGGCAACTTGAAGAGGACGCAATTATAACATAGGTGTGAGTTAAAGGACTTATTTCAGTATCACTCGGTTGAAAACACAAGCAGTGAAACATTTCTTAAACTGCCGTGACCCGGATTCGAACGGGTTGCGCGGCCACAACGCAGAGTACTGACCACTATACATCACGGCACGCAAAGCACAACTGACCAGAAAGCTTTTCTCCCATAGCCAGAATAACAGCGACTCGATACTGGAGCACTCTTCGTTTCCTACTTACCCAGCTTGAAACGTGGACCGGAGAGGAAGGTGGATTGGAAAAGAGTGAAACTCTCACTCGGTCTGTCCCGACCAAAGCTAAGTCACGGGTTTCTGACTGATTTGGAGCTTGCCTCATAGCATACGTGAGAGGAATGAAGTCGTTGACTTGGGGTGTCTCCTGCCTGAATATTTCAAGCAGTGCCTGTTTTGGTAGGCTGGGCAATGGGTAGGCAAATTGGGGCATCTTCAGACACGTACTCGTGGCAGTCTTTAGCGTCCTTGCCTTGAGTTGAGATGACACACCATGAGATTCAGTGAGTAGCTACTTTATGATGGTTATCAAATGTTTCGATTGGATGCAAAGCTCTGGGATTATACGAAAGGGAAGAAAAGAAAAAAACAGCAAGCCAGCCTCCTCTGGACTAATGGACTGAGGTTGAAAGTCACAGCATCAGCGTGATGACCTTCTTTTTCTGTATCCCATATGGTCTAGCGGTTAGGATTCCTGGTTTCACCCAGGCGGCCCGGTTCGACTCCCGGTATGGGAAAGCTCTTTCGAGTTCACTTCCTAAACACAGGTGTACTCCTCGTCCTGCCCATGTTTTCTTCCAGGCTGTTTTGTCCATCAATGCGTACAGGTTGCTCCCACGTAATCAATGTCAAGAATCGCTCCAAAATAATGTTGCTTTGGGATCCTTTCAGTACCACAGCAGGTAGCCTAACAATCCCAGTCCAAAAGTCCGGATAAAATCGCATCCAAGAGCATGAGACGAGACAACCACGACACCACGGTTCCCCGAAGGCAGCAGGGCAAGAATTAGCAATCAAAACACATAAATAAACGGAAAGGGTCCTGAGAGGTAGGAAACAGCACACAAAACAGCAGCACACAATCAATTGTCAGAGATGCCAAGTTCATAAAACATATGATTTGATGAGATCGGCTAAAATACTTCCTTACACTCTGGTGCTCGCAGGAATTTCCATGCATATTTTGTTATATATATGTATATCCTTTTTTAAAATTCTCTACTTTTGGAGCCCAAAAGAAAGTGGCGCGATCGTCGGAACGAGACTGAAGCACGTTTCAGATGAAACGGCATACGTTGCGTTGAATCTGATCCATTGAACCTGGACTGAAAGAGCCCGTGCCCTACAGCCCAGTGTTAACACGCCTCCCTAAAGGGGCCTAGGCTGACCGAGATGGCAACTTGAAGAGGACGCAATTATAACATAGGTGTGAGTTAAAGGACTTATTTCAGTATCACTCGGTTGAAAACACAAGCAGTGAAACATTTCTTAAACTGCCGTGACCGGATTCGAACCGGGTTGCTGGCCACAACGCAGAGTACTGACCACTATACGATCACGGCACGCAAAGCACAACTGACCAGAAAGCTTTTCTCCCATAGCCAGAATAACAGCGACTCGATACTGGAGCACTCTTCGTTTCCTACTTACCCAGCTTGAAACGTGGACCGAGAGGAAGGTGGATTGGAAAGAGTGAAACTCTCACTCGGTCTGTCCCGACCAAAGCTAAGTCACGGGTTTCTGACTGATTTGGAGCTTGCCTCATAGCATACGTGAGAGGAATGAAGTCGTTGACTTGGGGTGTCTCCTGCCTGAATATTTCAAGCAGTGCCTGTTTTGGTAGGCTGGGCAATGGGTAGGCAAATTGGGGCATCTTCAGACACGTACTCGTGGCAGTCTTTAGCGTCCTTGCCTTGAGTTGAGATGACACACCATGCGATTCAGTGAGTAGCTACTTTATGATGGTTATCAAATGTTTCGATTGGATGCAAAGCTCTGGGATTATACGAAAGGGAAGAAAAGAAAAAAAACAGCAACCAGCCTCCTCTGGACTAATGGACTGAGGTTGAAAGTCACAGCATCAGCGTGATGACCTTCTTTTTCTGTATCCCATATGGTCTAGCGGTTAGGATTCCTGGTTTTCACCCAGGCGCCGGTTCGACTCGGTATGGGAAAGCTCTTTCGAGTTCACTTCCTAAACACAGGTGTACTCCTCGTCCTGCCCATGTTTTCTTCCAGGCTGTTTTGTCCATCAATGCGTACAGGTTGCTCCCACGTAATCAATGTCAAGAATCGCTCCAAAATAATGTTGCTTTGGGATCCTTTCAGTACCACAGCAGGTAGCCTAACAATCCCCAGTCCAAAAGTCCGGATAAAATCGCATCCAAGAGCATGAGACGAGACAACCACGACACCACGGTTCCCTGAAGGCAGCAGGGCAAGAATTAGCAATCAAAACACATAAATAAACGGAAAGGGTCCTGAGAGGTAGGAAACAGCACACAAAACAGCAGCACACAATCAATTGTCAGAGATGCCAAGTTCATAAAACATATGATTTGATGAGATCGCTAAAATACTTCCTTACACTCTGGTGCTCGCAGGAATTTCCATGCATATTTTGTTATATATATGTATATCCTTTTAAAATTCTCTACTTTTGGAGCCCAAAGAAAGTGGCGCGATCGTCGGAAACGAGACTGAAGCACGTTTCAGATGAAACGCATACGTTCGCTTTAATCTGATCCATTGAACCTGGACTGAAAGAGCCCGTGCCCTACAGCCCAGTGTTAACACGCGCTCTCCTAAAGGGGGCCTAGGCTGACCGAGATGGCAACTTGAAGAGGACGCAATTATAACATAGGTGTGAGTTAAAGGACTTATTTCAGTATCACTCGGTTGAAAACACAAGCAGTGAAACATTTCTTAAACTGCCGTGACCCGATTCGAACCGGGTTGCTGCGCCACAACGCAGAGTACTGACCACTATACGATCACGGCACGCAAAGCACAACTGACCAGAAAGCTTTCTCCCATAGCCAGAATAACAGCGACTCCGATACTGGAGCACTCTTCGTTTCCTACTTACCCAGCTTGAAACGTGGACCGAGAGGAAGGTGGATTGGAAAGAGTGAAACTCTCACTCGGTCTGTCCCGACCAAAGCTAAGTCACGGGTTTCTGACTGATTTGGAGCTTGCCTCATAGCATACGTGAGAGGAATGAAGTCGTTGACTTGGGGTGTCTCCTGCCTGAATATTTCAAGCAGTGCCTGTTTTGGTAGGCTGGGCAATGGGTAGGCAAATTGGGGCATCTTCAGACACGTACTCGTGGCAGTCTTTAGCGTCCTTGCCTTGAGTTGAGATGACACACCATGCGATTCAGTGAGTAGCTACTTTATGATGGTTATCAAATGTTTCGATTGGATGCAAAGCTCTGGGATTATACGAAAGGGAAGAAAAAAAAAACAGCAAGCCAGCCTCCTCTGGACTAATGGACTGAGGTTGAAAGTCACAGCATCAGCGTGATGACCTTGTTTGCCTGTATCCCATATGGTCTAGCGGTTAGGATTCCTGGTTTTCACCCAGGCGCCCGGTTCGACTCCGGTATGGGAAAGCTCTTTCGAGTTCACTTCCTAAACACAGGTGTACTCCTCGTCCTGCCCATGTTTTCTTCAGGCTGTTTTGTCCATCAATGCGACAGGTTGCTCCCACGTAATCAATGTCAAGAATCGCTCCAAAATAATGTTGCTTTGGGATCCTTTCAGTACCACAGCAGGTAGCCTAACAATCCCCAGTCCAAAAGTCCCGGATAAAATCGCATCCAAGAGCATGAGACGAGACAACCACGACACCACGGTTCCCCTGAAGGCAGCAGGGCAAGAATTAGCAATCAAAACACATAAATAAACGGAAAGGGTCCTGGAGAGGTAGGAAACAGCACACAAAACAGCAGCACACAATCAATTGTCAGAGATGCCAAGTTCATAAAACATATGATTTGATGAGATCGGCTAAAATACTTCCTTACACTCTGGTGCTCGAGGAATTTCCATGCATATTTTGTTATATATATGTATATCCTTTTAAAATTCTCTACTTTTGGAGCCCAAAAGAAAGTGGCGCGATCGTCGGAAACGAGACTGAAGCACGTTTCAGATGAAACGCATACGCTTGCGTTGAATCTGATCCATTGAACCTGGACTGAAAGAGCCCGTGCCCTACAGCCCAGTGTTAACACGCGCTCTCCCTAAAGGGGGCCTAGGCTGACCGAGATGGCAACTTGAAGAGGACGCATTATAACATAGGTGTGAGTTAAAGGACTTATTTCAGTATCACTCGGTTGAAAACACAAGCAGTGAAACATTTCTTAAACCGCCGTGCACCGGATTCGAACCGGGTTGCTGCGCCACAACGCAGAGTACTGACCACTATACGATCACGGCACGCAAGCACAACTGACCAGAAAGCTTTTCTCCCATAGCCAGAATAACAGCGACTCGATACTGGAGCACTCTTCGTTCCTACTACCCAGCTTGAAACGTGGACCGAGAGGAAGGTGGATTGGAAAGAGTGAAACTCTCACTCGGTCTGTCCCGACCAAAGCTAAGTCACGGGTTTCTGACTGATTTGGAGCTTGCCTCATAGCATACGTGAGAGGAATGAAGTCGTTGACTTGGGGTGTCTCCTGCCTGAATATTTCAAGCAGTGCCTGTTTTGGTAGGCTGGGCAATGGGTAGGCAAATTGGGGCATCTTCAGACACGTACTCGTGGCAGTCTTAGCGTCCTTGCCTTGAGTTGAGATGACACACCATGCGATTCAGTGAGTAGCTACTTTATGATGGTTATCAAATGTTTCGATTGGATGCAAAGCTCTGGGATTATACGAAAGGGAAGAAAAGAAAAAAAACAGCAAGCCAGCCTCCTCTGGACTAATGGACTGAGGTTGAAAGTCACAGCATCAGCGTGATGACCTTCTTTTTCTGTATCCCATATGGTCTAGCGGTTAGGATTCCTGGTTTTCACCCAGGCGGCCGGGTTCGACTCCGGTATGGGAAAGCTCTTTCGAGTTCACTTCTAAACACAGGTGTACTCCTCGTCCTGCCCATGTTTCTTCCAGGCTGTTTTGTCCATCAATGCGCACAGGTTGCTCCCACGTAATCAATGTCAAGAATCGCTCCAAAATAATGTTGCTTTGGGATCCTTTCAGTACCACAGCAGGTAGCCTAACAATCCCCAGTCCAAAAGTCCCGGGATAAAATCGCATCCAAGAGCATGAGACGAGACAACCACGACACCACGGTTCCCTGAAGGCAGCAGGGCAAGAATTAGCAATCAAAACACATAAATAACGGAAAGGGTCCTGAGAGGTAGGAAACAGCACACAAAACAGCAGCACACAATCAATTGTCAGAGATGCCAAGTTCATAAAACATATGATTTGATGAGATCGGCTAAATACTTCCTTACACTCTGGTGCTCGAGGAATTTCCATGCATATTTTGTTATATATATGTATATCCTTTTTAAAATTCTCTACTTTGGAGCCCAAAAGAAAGTGGCGCGATTGGACAGACTGAACACGTTTCAGATGAAGCACAGTCTGAATCTGATCCATTGAACCCGACTGGACCTGAAGCC
>NW_024379298.1:0-21765 GCF_016835505.1 Polypterus senegalus
GCGGAGCTTAATTAGCGGGCTGTGGAAGTTACGTCACTTGTCTTGTGGCCTGTGAACACATTGAAGTGATGACGTTAGCAGGAGCAGCACCCTAATGACTCAGGTTGGGATTTCTTAACTATATAGAGCCCTGAAGATGTCCTCAACTGTACCTGCTTGTCAATATGTATAAAATACAGAATATTTATGACATTGTATTATAGCACGAACACCAAGAAATGGAGTTCCAGGGACCCTCTGTAGACATCTGTGATTAATTTTTGGTGAGTAGTTGATCAGAGCAAAGGGATAAAGGCATTTGTAAAGCTTTGAGTGTTACCAGGAGCACAGCCACCTCAAGAATTGGGAAATGGAAGATTTTTGGAGCCACCAGGACACGTTCTAGAGATAGCCAGTCTGAGTAACTGGGAAGGAATGGCCTTAGCCAGGGGGGAGACCAAAAACCTAATGAGCACTACAAAATAACTTCAAACTTCCTCTGCTGAGATGAGAGAAACTGTAGGAGGGACGGCCATCTCAGTGGCGCTCATCAAATCAGGCGTTTATGGTGGAGTGGCCAGGGAGAAGATACTCTCGAGTAATCGAGTAAAAGACAAATGACAGCCTGAGAGCATCAAGAAAAAAGATTCAAAGATCTGATGAGACAAACATTGAACTCTTTAGACAGAAGACCAAGCAGGATGTCTGGAGAGGACCAGGCGCTGCTCACCACCTGCCTAATGCCATCTCTACAGTGAAGATGGTGATGACAGCATCTGGCAGGAAGAATGGGATCAACTGGCCAATACAGAAGGGAAAAACTTGTAGTGACACTTAGTCATGAAGACCACCAAAGGGGCTTCCACACAGACCTGAATGAAGTGTCTGAATACTTCTAGGAAAAAGACCTTTAAGATATTTGATTTGTAATGTAAGTGCAGACATTTCTGAAGACCTGCGCTCACTTTGTCATTATGGGTTACTGAGTGTAGACTGATGAGCTCAAAAGGCACATTAATCCATTTAAAACAACAACACGGTAAAGTGTGCAGAAAGTGAGGGGTCTCAATACTCTCTGACTCCCTGTATATTTATTATTAATATGAATAATCAAATCGACATTTGGCCTAATTTGCCAGCCCTTGTATATTTTTTAAATGTTTTATTTGAACTCCTCTGCATTTGTAATTCGTGTTTAAGAACTAAACTAAGATCCCACATTGCCATCTTCTCAGTTTCCATTCTTCTTTTCTTTTAATTTTATTTTCAGCTCATGAAGCTCCAGTTTTCGCCCTCCAGCCTCCTGAACCTCAGAGCAGAGACGACTTTTTAAAATGTGAGTTTGTGCTTTGACTGAATGGATCATCACAATAAAAATCATTGAAGTTTTAATAGAGCAGGACAGGCTTAGGATATGAAAGTCTGAGTGTTGTGTGACTGAAGGGCTGAGACTGATGGGGGTCCAGTGACTGGTGCATTATGGGATAGAGAGACTCAGGCAGCGAATCACCAAAGCCATCTGTTGAACCCGAGTCTTGATGTTTCCAGAAATGTTTAAAAAGGAAAAAGAAAATAAAATCCACTTCATGGGGGTGCACTTACTTTTTCACATGACTGTATATACATACACAGTATTAGTTTAAAAATGAAGCACAATTGTATGTGAAATAAGTTAAAGCTGACAAAAGTCCTCATCATCCTCCATTCTTTACTCCACAGAGCAGACACTTTGCTTTGAGTTCTCAACTTCACAAATTTTAAACAATTAAACAAATGATATGGCAGAGAAAATTATTGGGGGTCCCTAGAAGTTCAAAGACCTCACTAGACTGTCATGACATCTCAAGCTGACTGATTACTCTCATGAGTGTCTCCGGGGTCTTCAGTCTCTCAGTCAAGTCCTCACTCTGCTGTGTTGTGCCCTTGTGTGCCTCACACTGAACGAGGACAAAAGAAGAGAAGGATATGAAGAAGGTCACAGCGAAGGGCTGTCAAGGTGAAGACTACAAGACCACCTCCAAAGAGCTTCATGTTCCAGTGAGCACAGCTGCAAATATTCTCAAGATGTTTGAGGGTATGCAGGACTGTAGCCCACCTCCCTGATGAGACCACCAGAGTTAAGCTGACCTCAGATTAAACAGAATGAGAGTATAAATGGAGGAGATAATGCAGTGTGTTGTGGCGATGAAGATTTTGGAGTTCAAACCCTGAGGTTGTGGGCTCAAATCCCACTACTGACACCAATGGGTGAACTCAGCAAGTCACTTCACCTGCCTGGGCTCTGATTGGACAAAGAAAAGAAAAGGAAACAATGGAATCTGAGATGATGGGAGTCACCTTGGATAAGAATGACAGTCAAATAATAAAAAGAGATGACAGGAAACACACGAAAGAAAGAAAGAGACAATGACAGATGGGAAAATCACTATATAATAGATAGATAGATAGATAGATAGATAGATAGATAGATAGATAGATAGATAGATAGATAGATAGATAGATTTAAAATAGTAAATACTGATTGCAGCTTTTATGTAAATAATTTATGTGGTTGTGAAGTGTGACATTGGATTGATTTTAAATTAAAGAGGTGGACGGTGACAATAAAATATGTCATTTAATAAAGCCAGCGGTCAGTGTGGACAGTCCATCAGAACTCTGACCTCAATGGTGACCTTATGTTGTTTATCATAATTTCTGACGACTGAGATGACTTTCAAATGACTGACTTGCCTGCCTTTCTTTTGTTGTCTGTTGTTGCCTTTGTATCATTTAATTTTAATTCCCATAGATTCTGTCCAATCAGATGAGCTCTTTACTATTAGTGTCTTGTCAGCATTTTCTGTTTTTTTTTTTAGATTCTGTCCCCCACCCTCAACAAAACAAAGGGGAAAGACCTCCCCATCTGAGGAAAAGTTCCGAGGGGGGGACTGAAATCCCGGCATTGAATTTCCATGGGGGTTTTTTGGAGAAGGCCCCAAAAAAGCTTTTGGGGGGGGAAACGGGAAAATTTTGGGATTGGCTTAAAGCAAGGGAAAGGGGCGGGGTGCTTTTTTTAAAAAAAACCTTGTTTTTACTTCCCTTTCCAACCTTTTTTATCAAATAACCGCCCGATGAAATTTTCCCCCCCTACGCCCCAGTATGTTTCTGGACGGCCCGTGGGCGCATTTGAGGCCCCCCAAGACCCTCCGCCAGGTTCCACCTTTCAAGCCCCCCTCCCGGGTTTTGGTTTTATTTTTAAACCTTTAACAATCCCTTGAGAAAGTGAACCCTTTAAAAACCCTCCACGGATTAGTCCCCCCGGTGTTCTTGTTTTAAAAGACAAAAATTAATTTTCAATTTTAGGGGGGGGACCTCGTAGGGAAATTTGTGGAAGAAGCAATGCGGGGCCCGGGCCCAAATTTTTGGGTTTAATGCAACAGGTGGGTGTGGAAAAGTAAATTGACCTCAAAAAGGAAACAAAAGGGTTTAAAATTATTAAGCCAATGTTTAGGGTGTCCCTACATTATTCAAAGGCTCCCAGTGAAATTGGCCTTTTTTTCCCCCTGCCCAACATTAGGTTCTTTACAATTCCCCTCAGGACTCCCTTTAAAAGTGGGTCACCACATCAGGGGTTAAGAACCAATAAGGAGGTGCAGCCCCCCCTGGGGGAATTTAAAATTTAAAAGGGGGATTGGCCAAATTGATTTCATGGGGCCTAGGTTAAAAGGAAGGGAGGGTAATAAAGGAGAAGCCGCAAAAAGTTTGGTCGAAGTTTCCCGGGTTTTTGTAGCGAAGTAAAAGAATATTTTCCCATTTTTTTCCGGTTGTTTTGTCCCGGTTTATTACAAATGAATCTTTCAGGGAAAAGGCCCTTCTCAGGCCCAATTTAATAAGAAAAAAAGGGCATTAAAATTATTTGGTAACCCATTTTAGTTTTACCCCCAATTTAAGGGGCCCCTTCCTGTACGACCTTATTTAAAATAATAAAGCCGCCGAATTCTGAGATGGGGTTGTTGAAAACCTACTTTTCCCTCTTTTAACGCGCCATAACGACTTTTTCACCCCTTTTGGGAAAATTTTTCCCTTGGCCCAGCCCCCCCTACTCAAGTAGGGGGCGTTATTCCACGGGCCCAACTGGGGGAACGGTCAAAACACTTTTGGGCCTTTGGCCATATGCCCACCAAAAGGGAAAAGGGGGCAAATTTGGGCCCCTAAAAAGGGTTTTAAACATTAAAGAAATCCATAAAAAACTCAAATCCAGACCAAATTTTTAAACAAGGTTTTAAGTTCTTTTAAAAAAAAAAAAAAAAAAAAAAAAAAAAAAAAAAAAAAAAAAAAAAAAAAAAAAAAAAAAAATTTAGAAAATTTTTACCCCCTCCCCAAATTTTTTGCCCCCCCCACCCTTTTAAAATTTAAATTGTTTTTCCTATTTTTTTATTTTTTTCCCCGGGGGGTTTTTTATCCCCTTTTTTTATTTTAAAAATTTAAAAGGTATTATTTTTTTTTATTTTTTTCCCCGTGTCGGGGAAATTTTCCAAAAAACCCCCCTGGGCTCTTTAAAGTAGGGGGGGTTTTTAATTCAGGAATTTGGGGTCAAAACCGGGCCCGTCCTTCCCCCCCCCCCAAAAAAAAAAAAAAAAAAAACCCCAAAAAAACCCCGGCCCTTTACCGTTTTTAAAAACAAGGGAAAGGCCCGAAAAGGAACGTCCCCCCAAACGGATTTTTTTGTTTTCAGGGGGGGTAGGGGGAAGTCGTAAAAATGATAATAATAAAAAACATTTAAAAAGTTTTGAATTTTTTTGGTAATAAAAAAACAATATGCAATCTTTCGAAACTAAAACCCCTTCTTGGCGATGTAACAAAGAAAAAAATGAACTTTTTAACGGATACCGATTATTAGCGCCAAGTTCTAGGCGCCACCCCCCTCAAGGGCCTTTCTACGATTTTCCCCCTTTCAAACCCATCCCAAAATAGCCAGACCCCCCTCTGTAGATGCCCCTTCCTGGTCTCCTCACATTTCTTTTTACGCTGGGTTTTTTAAACCCCCGGGGGCCATAAACCGGGGGATGCCACCCCCGCCTTTGTTTAATAATACCCTTTGAGATCGAACCATTTTTCACGAAGAGAGGGGTTTTTCACGGGGGGCCCCAACGCGTCCAGGGGGAAGGCCCCCAAATGCCCGACCCGGGCCCGTTTAATCAGCGGAACGCGACCGGGGGGGAAGGCGACGGGGGGCCCCAGCTGAACGCACCTTCGGAAAATTCCCGGGAGGTTTGAGATCGCAGGTGACTTTGACTTAGTTTACAGACAAAAACAAACAGGTAATAAAAGAGTCGTACCAATTAACCCACTTTTTTATTTTTTTTTCTATTTTATTTATTTATCTATTTATTTATTTAATATTATTATTTTTTTTTTGCCCACGCATTTGAAAACCCCAGCGGCCTGGAGTTCCCAGGAGGAAGAGTCGCCCAGCCCCAGAACCACCAGACCCAAAGCCCCATACCACCAGTTGTAGCCCCGGGAAGGACGCACCATTTTTAAAGGGAACAAAAGTTCAGTTTTAGATTAACTTTGTTTCGGAAAAAAAAACATAGAAAAAGAAAGGTATTGGGTTTTTTTTTACGGGCTTAATTTTAATTATAAAATTGTACATTTTTCAGTGCAAAAAATTTCGCCCATTTACGCGGGATGTAACCTTTTGGGTCAGCTAATTGTTTTAACTGCAAACTGGTTACGTGGGTTTGCCCTGTAAAAACGGGGAAAACGAATTAATGTTTCTTGTCAGCAAAAACTTAAAAATTTTTTCCCAAAGTTCACCACTTCTTATTTTGGTTCCCAAAAATTTAAGAAATTTTTTCAAAAAAAAAGACTTTTATTCCTGGTTTTTTGGGAAAATTTTTTAAATTGTATCATAAGCCATCCACCACATTTTTTTCAAACGAGTTATTTGACTTTTAATTTTTCTTTTTAGGGGGGCCACTTTTTTAAAAAACAAAAACCCCCCCCCCCTTGAATGAAGTTTAAGCTTTTAAAAGAAAGAAGGGGGAAGTCAAAATTTCCACCATTTTAAATTTATTTTTCATTTGCAGAAATGGTCAAATGAGTTGTTTAAAAAGCTGAGAAATTAAAACCTTTTCAAATTGACGTTGAATGGGCTTTGCCCCAAACCCCCAAACTTCCTCATTTTTTTTTACATTTGGAAAGATCTTTACTCTTTGGAAACCCAAAAGGGTTAAAAAATTTTTAACTTGATTTGCCAATTTATACTCTTTAAAACCCCCCGAAAAAAAATACTTATCCCTGTGACATCAAATTTTAGGGGCCCTTTTCTGTTTTGGTTTTTAAAAAATTGGAAAGGTAAAGGGTTTCTGTAAATTTTGCAAAAAAAATCCTTTAAAATTTTTCCCAGGCTGCTCCAGTCAAAGATTCAATGATCGGACCCATGACCGGTTGCATTTTGCCCCTAGTATTCCCAAGGTCCCAAATTTTGGGGATACAAGACCACCACCCAAAATGCCCTTAAAAGGGGCCCGTTTTTGGGTCCTGCGGGCTCCGACTTCATCAAAACCACAAACCCCAAAAAATAAGACTAATCATTTCACTTAGTTTTTTGGGAATTTATAAACAAAGGTATAAAAAAGAAAAAAAGTTTTTTATATATATATAAAAAAATTAGGTTTTTTAAAACCGCCTTTTGGGGGGGGACCCCAAAAAACAAGGGTTGGGAAAGGAAATACCAAAGGCGCGAGGAAGTAATTTCAACAGAGGGGATATGATGCAACCAGTCGCCAAAAAAGAAATAAAAATTTAAATTCCTGCAATCTATAGGTCCTTTTTCAAGATATCTTTCCGGGAATTAGTTGTCCCTTCTGATTCCCGGACAAAAGGTGTGATTCCCCGACTTTTGGTTTGGAACTTAGCGGCTTGTTTTTAATCTCCCCAAAAAAATCCCCCGGCCCGAAACTTTGGCAACAGCGCCCATTTTCGGCCCAAACCTTTTGGGTAATAAGTTTTTGTTTTTGGGAAAGGATTTTTGATTTTAAGGGGTCCCAAAATTCACAGGGCAAAAAGGTTTAAAAGGGTCAAAAAATTATTCTTGTTTTTATCGTCGTTTAAATTAAATGTTCGTTACTAAAAATTTTAAACCAAACTCCCCAACAAAAAAAACCCTTAAAAGATTTAGTAAAAAATATAATAAATTTTTAATATTTTTTCGACATCCAAAATCTTAAAAATTTTAAAAAAATACTAACCATTTTCACCCAAAACGGCAAAAATTTTTTGGGGCGCTAGAGTAAATTTTAACCCTCTGCCTACAGGATTAGAAACGGGAACCCCAAAAGTTTTTCCAAAAAAAAAACCCCAGTTCCCCACCCCTTTAAATTGTGGGTCTTATATTTAAAAAGGGGAAAAAATGAATTTTAAAACGTGCATTTGTTTTCAATTTTAATTTAGAGGGGAAAAGTTTGTTTTTTTTTTAAAAAGGGTTCCCAAAATCTGTTCGTTATATTTTTTTGTTGTTTTTAATACTTTTTTGAGGGCCTGTGTCAGTTTTAAAAAAAGGGAAGAATAATAAACATTACTTTTTTTAAATAATTATTTCAAAATGTAAAAGTCATATTGGTTTCCCACCGTAAAAGCCCCAGCTAAATTTATTGGTGGAAAATCAAAAAGAATGGAAAAAGCCGAAAATTTCTTTGTTTCCTACATAACCACCAGTTTTTTAAAATTTTTCCGTTAAAAAGAAATTCTTGAAATTTAAAAAAACAGAAGTATTTCCGGTTCCTGTAAGGTTGCGCCTCAAACGCCAAAAAAATAATGAAAGACCCCCCCCCTTTTTAGACATCATACGGGAAGCCCCCGTTTTTAAACCCAAATTTTTTGTATAAAAGGTCCCCCTTTAAGCCCCCCCCCTTTGGCATCGACGGAAGTTCCAAAAGTGCCCTGCCCCCCGGAAGGGGCCCCCCCCCCATCCATTAGCCCCCACCCTCGGCGGATTGGAAAGGACACCCTGTCCCCCCAAAACCCCACCCCGAAACCCCCGCCCCAGATTGGTTTGGGGGGAACCCAAATTTCAGTTTAATGGGTTTCCTTCTTTAACCCACCAAACCCCCCCCCCCCCTTTTTCCCAAAACCTTAAAGGGGGTTTTTCCCCCCCAAAAATTTCCACCCCCCCCCCTCCCAACCCCCTTAAAAAAACCCCCAAAGGGAAAAGGTCCCCCGGCCAAGTTTGCCTTTAAGGGCACCGGTTTTTTTTTCATTTCCCGGGCCCCGGGCCTTCCAGGGCCCCCAAAAACAACCCGATGGCCAGCCCCCCCCCAGTCCCCCAGAGGGGCCCCCCTTTTTAAAGTGCAGAAAAAGGGAAGATCTTTTTCTTAGATCAATTTTAAAAACCAAAAAAAATTTTTCTTTTCTTTTTCCCCCGGGGTTTTTTCCCTTCCCCAATTTTTTAAAAAAAAAGGGGGAAAAAACCCCCGGGCCCCCGCCGGGGGACTCCTTTTTATTTTTTTTCAAATTTGGTTTTTTCGGGGGAAATTTTTGGGGCACCCGAACCCCCAAAAACCCCCCCGCAAAAAGGGGAAAAGGGGAAAATTTTTTTAAATCCCAAAAAAAATTTTTCCCCAATTGTTTGGGGGGGCCCCCCCCCAAATTTTAAAAATTACTTCTTTTTTTTTTGCCAATTTCCCTTTTTAAAAAAAATTTAAAAAAAAACCCCCAAATTTTCTTCCTGAAAAACCCCCATTTGGAAATTTTTCCCCGGGGTTTACCCCCCAAAAAAAAGCTTTGAAAACAAGGGAAATCACCCCTTTTTTGGGCCCCCACAAAGGGGTGGCCTTTAGGGGGGGGCCTCCCCCCAAAGGGGGAATGGGGGGGTTCCTTTTCCCCCCGGGGCCGAAGCCCCCCACCCCCAAAAACCACCCGGCCCGTTTCCCCCCCCCACTTTAAAAAACCCCCCAAAAACCGCCTTGGCCCCCTTTTTTTCCCCCCCTGGTTGTGAAATTTTTTGGGAAAAAAAAAAAACCTTTCCCCCTTTTTTCCCCCTTTTGGGGAACCCCCCAAAAACCCCCAAGGGAAATTCTTGGGTTTTTCCCAAAAGGGAAAAACTTTTTAACCCCCAAAAAAATTTTTTTGGGCAAAAAAAACCCCCTTTTTCCCCCCAAAAAAAAAATTTTTTTTTTTGGAATTTAAAAAAAAATTTTACCCTTTTTTAAAAAAAAATTTAAAAAAAAACCCCGGGGTTTTTAAAAAAATGAAACCTTAAAAACCCAAATAAAAATTTTTTTTTCCCAAAAAAGGGGCCCCCTTTAAAAAAAAAGGGTTTTATTCCTTTTCCCTTTTTGCATTAAAAAAAAAAAATTTTGGTCCAAAATTTTTTTCCCGCCTTTTAAAAAAAGGGTTTTTTTCCCAAAATTTCCCTTTAAAGGGGGGTTTTTTGGGGAAAAAATTTAAATTTAATAATATTAATTAAAAACCCTTTAAAAAAAAATGGGTTTTAATTTAAAACCCCCAAATTTTTTTTAAAAAATTTTCCCCCCTTTTTGAAAATTTTTTTTTTAAAATTTTAAAAAAAATTTTTTTAAAGCCAAAACCCCCTTTTTTTCCCCAACACCCCTCCTTTTTTTTCCCCTTTTCAAAAAAAAAAACCCCCCCCCCCTTTTTTTTCCCCCCCCCCCCCACCCAAAAATTTTAAATTTTCCCCCCGAAAAAAAAACCCCCCCCTTTTTCCCCAAAAAAAAAACCCCTCCCTTTTAAAAACCCCCCAAACAAAAAAAACCCCTTTTAAAAATTTTTTTTTAAAAACCAAAAAAAAAATTTTAAAAAAGGGGGAAAAAAACAAAAAAAAAAATAAAAAAAAAAAAATCAAAAAGCAAATTTTAAAAAATTTTAAAACATTTAAAAGAAAAAAAAAAAATTTTTAAAAAACCAAAATAAAAACAAAATTTTTTTTTTTTGAAATTTAAAAAGGAAAAAAACCCCAAAAGGTTTTTAAAAAAAACTTAAAAAAAAAAAAATTTTAAAAATTTTTTTAAAAATTTTTAAACTTTAAAAAAATTTCACAAAAAAGGGCTTAAAAAAAGGGCCCCAAAAAAAAAAAGGGAAAAATTTTTTTAAAAATTTAAAATTTTTAAAAGGGGAAAAGTTCCCCCGGGGGGGTTTTTTCCTTCCCATTTTGAAAATTTAAAATCCCCAAAAAAAAACCCGGTTTATTTCCCCGGGCCATTGTTTCCCCAAAATTTTTTCCGGGGGTTTTTTTTTTAAGGGAAAGCTTTCCCCAAAAAAAAGCCTTGTAAGGTTTTAAAAAAGGGTTTTCCCGAAAATTTGGGAAATTAAACAAACCAAAAAAGGGGGGTTTAAAATTTTTAGTCCCTTTTTAAACCCTTTTTAATTTTAATTTTTTACTTTTTTAACCCCTTTAACCCAAAAAAAATTAAAAAAAAAACCCAAAAAAAAAAAATTTTTCCCCACAAAACCCGGTTTTGTCTTTTGGGGGGGGCCGGCCCCGGTTTTTTCCTTTTTTGGCCCAAAGGGAAAAGGGGGTGGGCCCCCCCCCTTGGGAAAATTTTTGGGGGGGGTTTTAGAAAAAATTTTTTTTTTGGGGTTTTTTTCCCCCTAAACCCGACAAAAAGGTTTTTTTCCAATTTTAAAAAAAAAAGTGCAAACCCCGGGGGAAAAAAATTTTTTTTAAACAAGCTTAGAACATTTTTTATTTTTGAACGGGGACCCCCCCTTTTTCCCGGGCCCCCCCCTTTTTAAAAATTTTTAACAAAACATATTAAAACCCTTTTTTAAAATTTAAACCCTTTTTTTTTCCAATTTTCTTTTAATACACCCCCTTAGGGGTTTTTTAAAATTTTGAATTTTTTTTTTAAAAGGAACTTCCCCCTTTTCTTTAAAAATTTTTTTTTTTCTATTTATTTTTGTTTAAAATTTAATTTTAATTCCCTTTCTTTAAAGTTAAAAAGTTTTTTGGGAAATTTTTTAGGGTTTTTAAAGTTTTTTTAAAATTTTTTTTTTTAAAAACTTTTGCCCTTTTTTCCCCCCGGAAAATTTAAAAATTTTTTTTTCCCAAAAATAAACTTTAATTTTTTAACAAAATTAATTTGGGGGGTTTAAAACTTTTTTTTCAAAATTTTGTTTAAAAATACATTTTAAAAAAAAAGTCTTTTTTTAAAAAAAAATTTTTTTGTTTTTTTAACGGGGGTTTTTTGTTTAAAAGGCCCCTTTTTAAATTTTTTTGGGCTTAACCCCTTTTTTTAAATTTTCCCCAAAAAAAAATTTGGGGGAAAAATAGATTAAGAAAGGAATTTTCCAAAAATTTTTTTTTTTTTAAAAATCTTTAAGTTAAAAAAATTTTTTTTCCAAAAAAAAATTTGGCTTTCCCCTTTTTAAAAAATTTTTTTTAATTTTTTTTAAATTAAATTTTTTTAAAATTTCCCAAAAATTTTTTCAAATTTAAATAAAGGTTTTTGGTCAAAATATTAATTTGTTTTTTTTTTTTTTCCCCCCATTTACAAATTTTTTGAAAAATTTTTAAAAAAAAAATTAAAAACCCAGGGGTCCCCAAAAAAACTTTTTTTACATATTTTCCTTTTTTTAAAAAAGGTTTAAAACAAAAATTTAAGGGGCCCCAAAAATTAAATTTTTTCCCTTTTTTAAAAAAAAAGGGGGTTTTTTTTTTAAAAATTTTCCCCCAAAAATTTTTAAGTATTTGTTTTTAAAAAACCCCTTTGAAGATCTAATTGCTTTTTTTATTTAAAATGTCCTTTTAGAAAGGGGAAATAAAAGTTTTGAAAATTAAGTTTTTAAAAAGAATTTTAAAGAAAAAAATGTAAAAACCCAAAGCTTTGTTGTGGGGTTTTTCCAATTTAGAGCCCACCATTTTGTAACTGATTGATGTTTTTTTTGAGTGGTCCTGAGGACCCCCAAAAAAACCAGTGTCACGGGAAAATTTCAAACCCCCAAGAACAAAAATTGTCTACCGCCAGGTAGGATTCAAAAAATTTAAGGCCCGCCAAAGGGCCCACCCTTGACTAAGGGGATTTCTAAAGACATTGTGATCGATGGTATCAAATGGTTCGATCTAAGAAGAGACGATAAACAGCCCCCCCCCGATTTACCCAAATTTACACTTTAACGAACAGAGTGTGTGATTTACTTAAACCACTAAAAAAAATCAAGAATAGCAGGTTTTTGAAGTGATATTTAGCGAAATACTCCTTCGGGTTTCATTTTAGAAAGGGAAAAGAAAAGGGTTTTAAAATTGTCACAAACAAGGGGTCAGATATTTTTGGAGAAATTTAACTAAGTTTAAAACACAAAAAACCCCGTATCAAAGATGAAAAAAGGGAAGAATATTTAAAAGGACATCTGATCTTGAAAAAAATGGTTGGTTTTAAACCAGTGGGGGGCCATTTTGAGAAATTATTTCATATAAATGGGAAATCATCCTTTGGGAAAAAAAATTTGTTTATAATGGAGATGGGGGTTAAAAGGGTCAGTGTTGGGGATATAATATATTTTTTAATAACATTAATTTTTTGATTAAAATAAGAAAAAAAACCCCCAAGTTTTATTGGAAGTATTTTTAGGATTGGAGACCGGGTGAGTCAACGGAAGAATAAGAATTACGCATTGTTATTTTAATTTAGAAAAAGGGGCCCCCAAGAGGACGGGTTTTATTCTGGATTTTAACTTTTAAACCCTTTTTGGGAAATCGGAATTCAGAAAAAAACTGTGACCACATGGTGACACCCCCGGGGCATCAGGGGGTCCAACCACCAAGGAGGGGGAAATCGCCCGGACACAAACAGTTTGGTTCAGCCACCCCAACGGGGAGGAGGAGAGAGAGAATCTGAGGGCCGGAAAACTTTGAAGAAACCAAAGTGAAAGTTTTCGTGCCCCGTGAGGAGGTTATGATTTGATGATGATGATGATTCCCCACGCCAGTCCTCTGTAATAGCTTTAATTTTAGACCCATTCCACTTAAAAAAGTGTGACCCCCCCAGCCTGTCACTCTCAGTGAAAACACTGGGACCACTGTCACCATCATCAAAAATGTACATGTCTCAACACAAAAGGCCCCCTACATTTGCTCTATCAGTTTTAACCCTTTTTCCATGTGTGCCCCCCTTTTTTATATTAGTTTTTTTAGCACCCCCATTAAAGTTGTTTGACATTTTCAGATTTTTGATTATATTGAGATCCACCCCGCAACACTAAATTTGAATTGGAATACACTACTACAGAAGTCCGGATCATACTGGGGTATTGCTAATATGTTTTCACTATCAAATATATAGTCAGCCATGTGACACATTTCCAAATTAAAACCCAAAGCGTATAAAAAACATATGTAAAATTCAAACATTTCTTTTTTAGTTTTTATTAAATTTCTGAATTTCAGTTAATTTTAATAATTCCACATTTCCAAATTATTCCATTCTTTTAATAATACAAACTAAAATTAGCAAATACTCATGTAAACACCCTAAGAATAATATCATTGCCCTATTTCTAAAACAATAAGTATAGACACACCTCAAAGTGTCGTCAACATTAGAACATTAGGAACCACTCCCATGAGAACATAAAATGATTCCAGCCCAACAAAGCCTCACGCAGTCCCTCTCCACTTATTTCCTCCAAGAAAACATCAAGTTCAGTTTTGAAAGTCCCTAACGTCTTACTGTCTAACACACTACTTGGTCACTTATTCCAAGTGTCTATCGTTCTTTGTGTAAAGAACAACTTCCCAATGTTTGTGCAAAATTTTACCCCTTAAAGCCCAACTGTGTCCCCCTCGCGGTTCTTGATGAGCTCATTTTAAAATGGCTAAAGTCTCGATCCACTGGACTACCCTCATAATTTCAACACTTCAATCATGCTTCCCTTAATCTCTTTCAAGTTAAACTGTAAAGGCTCAGCTCTTTAATCTTTCCTCATAATCATCCCCAGCTCCTGAATCAGTCGCCTAGTCGCCTTCTGACCTTTTCTAGCTGCTTTGTCTTTTGTATCCTGGAGACCAAACTGCATCATCAGGACTCCAGATGAGGCCCTCACCAGTGTGTTGCGCGACGAGCAGAACCTCCTGTGACTTGTACCCACACATCAAGGCGCTGCTAACCTAACAATCGCCTCTTAATGGTTTCTTTAACACTGGAGGGAAAGTCGATAAAGGAGTCCACTATGACCCTAAACCGCCTCATAAGGTGTACTCTCGATTTTCCGACCGCCCATTGTGTATTCCGCTAAACCTAACATTTTTACTTCCTATGTACACTTACCTTACGACATTAAATTTCATCTGCCAAATCTCCCAAGCTCCTAGCAAGCTATCCAAGTCCTTCTGTAATGATATAACGGATTCCAAATTACTTGCTAATCCATCTGTCTTGGTATCATCTGCAGACTAACCAGCTTGTTATATTCCCATCTAAATCATTACATATATTTTCAGCAGCAGCGGCCCTAGCACTGACCCCTGTGGAACACCACACTTAACATCGGCCAGTGTTCTGATGAGGTTCCTCGCACTATCACCTCTGCTTCCTGTGTCTGGAGCTACTTCCTGCACCCATCGAAAACATCACCCTGAACTCCCACTTCTTTTAATTTGAGGCCCAACCTCTCATGTGTGGCAATCTTATCAGCCAAGTATCTGAAAGTCCAGATACAAATAATCTCATCTGCCCCACTTGACTGGGATCCTTTTATGCTCATTACAAATTCTACAGCATGTTAGTAAACACTCCACCTCTTCTGACCCCATGCTGGTTGTCTAGCTAAACCTGTCCCGCCAGTTGCTGCTCAATCTATCCCAATACCCTTCCATTAATTTTCCCAGACGCATGTTAAGCTTACTGCCTATACAAATGGATCTACCCTGTCACCCCTCAGGTAACAAATATTTGCCATTTCCAGTCCTGAATCCTCCAGGCACGCAATGACTCCAAAACAGTCGGCGGGTTAATATCTGTACTCACTGGCCTCGGTATATCCTGAGGGTAACATTATCTGGGCTCCAGGATTTGTTTGATTTCATCTTATTTAATCTGAGCGCACCCTCTCTACAATTTCCAACCTTCAGTACCTCCCCTTAGTAGTCCCTGTTACTGCTCTGAGGTGGTTATCCACTTGCTCACTCTTAGAACACCCTAGAATAAATGTTTAGTGTCTATTTACTTGGTTCCTCAGTTCTAATTCCCCCTTCACTATTCCCTGATGCACTTGACCCTCCTTGACTGTTCTCCTCCTTACTACTAAAACACTGAAAGAATCTCTTGGGGTCTTCTTTCGCCTTATCTGCTCTATTCCCTTCCAACGGTTTTGGCTCCCTCTGATATTCCTTCTATGGTTGTTCATGTCCCTCATGTCGCCACATTCACTTTTGGTAAAGTCATTAGTCTTATAGGCAGTCTTATACAGCAAAGTTTTTTCCTTTTGCAACTTCTTTTAAATCTTTTACACCACCCTATGAGTTTTTCTTTATTTCCTATTAATTAAAATGTAGGTATGTATCTGTCCTGCATTACATGTGTAAAGTCTAATATTTAAAACCGTTCCACTGCTCCTCGACTGTTCCTCATTTAAAAGTTTATCCCAGTCTATCCTACTTGACTTTGTTGCATCTGCTCAAAATTAGCTCCCAACAAAGTTCAACCTCAATTTTAGTCTTGTATCTGCACTCTTACAAAATACCGAGAATTGTATGACATTATGGTCACGCGGACCTTAGTGGTCCAATCACCTATGTTCCCCAAAGCCTATCCTGATATTACAGAATACTCAAATCCAGGCTGTGCTCTGCAACCTGTGGTTGGCTCCCGTAACATGCTGTACAAAACAAATGGATTACTTCAAACCTTTAAAAGTTCCTCCATCTGCAAGGTTATCCCAGTTACTTCATATCCCCATGACTATAATATCCTCCAAACTTACCTTTTGATATTTACTAAAAAGATTTGTGTTGAAATGCTTCCGTTTTGTCTAAAGGTTCTTTATTTATCAAATCGACCTGCATAAAGTACAGAAATGTGCAGACAGTAATCTACTGCTATACACAGAAGTTCTCCACATGGTAACCCGCGAGCTCAGCTGGGACCTTTACTGTTTTCTTTACACTTTACATGTTTTCCCACTGGGACCTCTCATTGGGGAAACATAATGTTAATTTTCACTGTATGCATGCATTTCACCCAGTTATACCTTCATTAACCAATTGAAGTTTCTCCGATGTTGTTCTTAATAGTTGTGTTAGCTTAAATAAAGAAATTTACTTGAATGAGAACTACTTGTTCAAAACATAGATGAAAACAGAGATGTTAATTGTTGAGGGAATGGACGCTTCGATCAATCGCAATATTTTGTCATCATTTAACCCAGTTGGAATCCCAATTAATTTTACCGAATCAGCCCGCAATCTAGGTGTTATCTTTGACTCTATACGTGATTTAAAGCACGTATTACTAAAGTCGTCCAAAACATGTTTTTCCCGACTCCAAAACACAGAAATTAAGGCGCTTTCTAAATAAACAGGATTGTGAGAAAATTTTACCCCGCGTTTATCTCTAGTAGGATTGACTACCGTACGCGGTGTTCACTGTCTGTTCAAACTGTTCTCATGCAGCCTCCAAAGTTAATCCGCCAAATGCCGCCGCAAGAATTATTACAAAACAAGAAAATAAGGAACACATAACCCTAGTTCTAACAACTTTGCTGCTCTGGCTCCCAGTTAAGTTCAAAGGATTTCAAAAAATCCTCCTTTTAACATAAAAGTATTGAATGCGGCTTAAGGTCCGCTTACTTGTCTGAACTTATCATGACTTTTACAAACCGAGATGCCATTATTAAGATCTCAAGACGGTCTGCTTAGGGATTCCATGATTACAAATGTACTGGAAGGGAGAGGTCGGCTTGAAGTTTCTATATGGGTTCCCAAACTGTGGAATGGTCTTCCTAGTTTCCCAAGAGATGTTCCTTCAGTTCCCAGCCTTTAAACTTTCAGCCAGACCACCATCGAAGCTTAGTACATATCCCACTGGTGTCGCCATTGAATCTGTATACACTGCATCTCTGTTGTTAACGCTAGCACAAAACATAAGTAATACGACATAATAAGGTTTTTGAATACCAACCCCTCACCTATTCTGTTTCTTTCTCAAAAATCTCAAAATGGCCATTGATGCCGCGTCTTCACCCAAGCAGTGCTCGGTTTTGCCCGCCGGTGGTAAAGCTCTCATCCCGATGGAGGATCACAGGGAATCATGGGAAATATGTCCTTACCTGAGCAACGTTTTCAGCTGCTGTGTACTGGCCAAAATGGGGAGGCAGCTGGGATGGATGAGGTGTCTCCAGGACTCTAAAAATATCCAAACCTAATTATGTCATATCATCTACTGCCAAACCAGACTTATTCGGTTGAATGTTCCTGCCAAAAGCATTGTAGCCATGTGTCCCCACTTTTACACCCATTTAACGCCTTGAAATGAACTCACCTGGGAAAGGGGTCTCTTTTGAACTGCCTCTTCCCCCGGGAGGTTTCTTCCATTTTCCTGCTGTTTTTATTGGGAGTTTTTCTCCCTGTCTTCTCTCAGAGAAAGTCAAGGCTGGGCTGTCAGCAGAAAATTGTTAAAGCCCACACAAGTGCACTCCTGTGTGATTTGGGCTATACAAAAATAAACTGTATTGTATTGTAAACTGTAAATACCCTCACCCTGAATTGAGTGGTCTATGTAACACAATTCTTAAAAATAAGTAAGATCTCTTTCCCAAATTTTTTCCTGTGGTGAGTCACATGTTCTCACTCAGCAGATAGCTCTATCATCCAACCAGAGGCCTTATTTTAAACCCCGACCAGTACTCAAACAGCAACCCCAATTTCTTTCTGCCTCTTATCCTTCCACAACGTATCATCCCTCTATGTTACACCCATCCCCACTTTGTTATATTTAGCCAGGGTTTCCGTTATTGCTATAATATCATAATCATGTTCTTTTGCTACATACAACCCAACTCACTTAATTATTTTTGATACTTCTAGCATTAAGGTGTTTATTTTTAATGTGTTACCCTATTTTAAATGGTTCGCTACCTAATAATAGCAGTATTCTGGCTCTTACACCATTGTTTATTCTTCCATGTGTAGATCTAAACCCTAATTCGTCCTAAACTCCCCTTACCCCATTCCCTAATTTAAACAACCTTGACTAGGCTTCCACATACGCTTCCCCAATACATTGGTGCCCTCCAGTTCAGATGTAAATCACCACGGATCTAACAGGTCCCACCTGTCTGTGTTGAGTCCCAATGCCCCATAAACCATGTCCCAAAATGCGATTGGTTTAAGTGACAAGCCTTCTAATTCCTCTCACCTTACCTTGAACTTGCATGGTGTAATGGTAGAACTTTGAAAAGACTACCTTGTCTGTTCTGTTCTCAATCCTGGCAACACAACTTTTTAATTTGGGATCGCGAGGAAGTCTGAGATTGTTCTTTATGGGGCGTTTGCCGAGTTCTTAACATGGGATAATATTAATCTGATCTTATCGCTTCTGGCCAAGAGCCTGTCCACCCTTCCGCAGTAAGTTCCAATCCAGTTCCCGGAATTCAACACACCGTAAGTACCTCTGACACCCTGCACTTAGTCCCCAATGATTGAACCCCCAACTATCACTACCTCTCTCTTTTGGAACTGGTTTTGAGTGGTGGTCCGCTAGCTCAACCCTTAAGTTTCCACCACCAATGGACAGAGTTCACCGCCCAGCTCCGCAAGGGCATGATAAATGCCTGACACTTTAAATTCTTGGCGGCAATTCCTTAGCTTTACGCCTTGTGACCGTGACCCACCTATTCCACCTGTCTGGTCTGAATTCCTCACACTTTCAGGTGTACTATCTCTGCAGCATTAATTCTGGGGCCGGAAAACACAATTTTGCCACATAACGCGCAGGTCGCCAATCCCTCCTCCAGTTCAGCGAATCTTCAGCTCGAGGTGGATCCTGCCATCTCTTGTAGATGTAACCTTCATAGACCGGCGGTTCTTCCAAACGATCATCTAAAAGTCCAAACATCCGTTATAACTGTACGTAATTTGCCCCACATAAAATTTACGTGGGATGCATTAAAATCAAAGTTCTGAACTTTTTTTTTCTGGCTATTAAATTTTTCTTCTTCTGCCGTTCCTCAACTTCTAAATGGTAAATACTAAGATTCCGTTCCAGATATTTTGACACCTTTTCCCTAAGCTCCTGTACTGTATCTCCTCAGCTGCTCAAGGTTTGTCTTTCTGGTATGACGTTAACTTTACTTTTCTCGTCTCTTCCCAACTTTGCTCCACCGCACTGTTTTACCCCCGTATTAATACGAACCCCCTACGCTGTCGCCCACTAACTTCAAGTTCCACCTCCTAACTTGCATAGTTTTAAATCTTAAATAAACAAATCAAGCCTTACTTCCTTATTTTCTGTTCTACAGCCCTGCACTGACTGCGCTCAAATGCTTGCCGCTGACCTGGTGCACTGCTGAGCTCTTCACCTTTACTGCTTTGAAATCAGCCGCGTCTTTTTCTTCCCTTAAAATAAGGAATCGTTGTTACGACGACGCGGTTATTTTTACTTGCCAAATAGCGATATCAGTTATCGTTTTTCTTCATCCTACTCTTCGATGCTAAAGTTCAAACAGCAGATAACAAGAACAGTACAAGTACAAATAACTATTCCGCTTTTGACCTCCAAACACCCAGCTACTTTGCTCTTTAAAGCGCGAAAAGTAAAAAAAACCTCTAAAAGGGAAAAAAGCTTAAAATTCCTACACGTGGCTCCCTTATAAGGGCAAACTGGGGAAACACACAAGTTTCGTGTTCAAATGTATATTTTTAATAAGCCAAATCACCATGAACAAAGCCAAAAAACCAGACTCTATAGCGTTTGCAGCACACATCAGCCACGCTTCTTGTCGAAAAGAGACCAAAATTTCTGAATTTTTGTTGTTGACGGCGGACAGGCCTCCACGCCACATGTAGCTAGTGTATATACACAGTAAACACAGCACGCCACTGGTCGTCTACTTGCCTCTGTTGCTACCTCAGCAGTGCCCCGCCGAAGTTTTCGCAGTACGCTCTGCAACCTGCTGTGCAGCCCAGGCCATGATGCCATCTTTGAAAGTTTCCAATAAAGCATGCTATTACATTATTCTATGAGCAGGTCGTTCTGATGTCCGCGCTAGAAACAAGCTGTCAGGCAAACTGCTAATCTTTTTTAACCTCGTCTTGACACAATGCATGCCTGAAGAAAAGAAGTCGTGTGGAGTAATTGTTTGGGATGAGGTTTTACCTACTAAGTGGAGAACATATGGATTACATGGCTTAACAAAGTTTCAAATACTCTTTGTCCTCCACAATGAAAAAATGGCTTGAAAGTCGGCTATAGGCTACTGCCTTTAGCAGCCCCATCCATTACCTCATTCGTTCGGCTGTGCTCATTTGTTTAGAATAAAATTTTGCCGTTTAAGTTTGAGTTAGAAGGCTGTGATATACCCGCGGCTTTCGATGTAGCGACGGAAAGTGGGATTTGCCGTGGAAGCAAAGCTCTGCCCAAACAGGCTACTTTTTTCACAGGTCAGTGAGCGTTCCCAGGTGAGAAATGAGCTGGACGGACGGCTTAACCTCTCTTTCTGTGATGGGTGTTCACAGCAGGTTTGTTGCTGTTGACCCTGCTCTGCTCTGACGGATATTTTTCATTTTACAAATTCTTTCACTCAGCTTTGTAGTTTCCAATATTGAAATGCAAGTCAGATGCTGTTTCTAATTTACTTTTCGCTCATTTCACTTTTCCCGAAGTGGGTAATACTCTCACTGGTGGACTGTCACCGCCACCGGCTTGTCTTTGAGCTGCTGTCCTGCTTCCCTTCTTCACATAATAGTTTTATCCTAGTCTGTGTTTGTCGGTACAGTCGCTTTTTTCCTTCTTCGCGGACCTTGTGTTATATGTAAGGCTGTGTGTCAAACGGTGCGTCGGTGCCAGTTCTACCTATTATACCAAAACTGTAATACTAGAGCTTCCTGCCGAAAGAAGGAAATGAAACACAAAGCCTTAAATTGAACTCCTGATTAAGTTGAACTTAATATGTCTTGGTTGTAAATTTATTGAGACATTTTCCGTTAGGACAGCTACCGCATGAAAGTATATGTGTAAACCCAAATGCTAACTTCAGCTATATTTGTGTTCTTCATATAAAGCGTGTAAACCCATACAGCGGTGTTGTTCATTCTGGCTCCTCAGCTGCTCACTGTCTGTGCAGTGAAAGTGTCCTGCAACCTTCACAACCAGCCTTAGAACCCCAATATACAGTAGCTCAGGGACTAGGTGTATATTCAGAACGTTTATTTTAACTATTGTCCAAAAGTATTACTGAGCTCTAATAAACAAATGGTATTGCGTTTATATAGCCGATGCCAGCCTAGTATCGCCCTAGTACTCACACTGGAAAAGGCCCCTGCCTGTAGTTTGTTTGCGGTCTCGTCGCGAGCCGCTCCCAGCACCGATGCTCACAAAACAAGATCTGCCAGTGAAAAGGCTGGCAGGCCAGGGGTCCTTCTGTTGGAATAAATGGTGTCCTTTTAAAGCCACCAGGACTACACCCTTTTATAGCTAATATATCAAACTAATAACAAGCATATTGATCCCTAATCGTACCTTCAACATTATCCACTTTATAGTAAAGTGTTGTCTGTGTTCCGTAGAATCGAAACCGCCTGTCTGTGATGCCTCCTCATTCCAACAGATGGCAAACATATGTAGTAAT
>NW_024379299.1:0-10537 GCF_016835505.1 Polypterus senegalus
CCCCACCTATTTTTTTTGGGGAATCTTCCAGATTTACATGGTGCCAGATAAACAGTACCATTTGAAAGCAAAGAAAAGGGTTGTAAAAAAAGCCCCCAAAGCATCTAGAAGAAAGGATCTCAGGGGAGTCATTTTGAAGTTTTTTTTGGGTCGGATTTATTTTTGTTTGATCTCTTATTTGTCAAGGATTTCCTTTTAGGCAACTCTTTTTTCCCCCAAGTTTTTTTTTTTGCTTTATTTTTTTTCGTTTTTTTTAATAAATATGGTCAAGATCATTTGACCCACCCCATAAATATCAAAGATTTTTTGGGAACAAACATTTAAACTTTAAAAAAGCCTGTTTCATTTTGAACCGGGTTTCTAGCCTTGGGTAGCAGTTTTGGGGGGCTGACGGGGGTGGGGGGGTGGGTTAATTTGACTGTCTTTGCTTGTTGTGAAGGAGGAAACAATGATATACTCACTTATGGCCAAAGGCCCTGAGTTTAAGTCCTCTCATTCAGCATCTTACTAATTACAGATGGATGGATTAATTTCCCAAAAAACAAAAGAAAGAAATTTTTAGTTTTTGGGACAAAAAAAGAAAATATTAGAAATAACTTGATCATTGGGGTTTTTTTTTTTCAAGCCAAAAAAAAAATGAATTATTATGAGCCCCGTTTTAAAATTTGCCCTTTTCAAATCCCTTTTTTGAAAATTTATAATAAATTATAGCAAGTACTGAAAATTGTATATTTAAAAATTTGTATATCCCCAGCTATTTACTGCCTCTGTTTTCTTTTTCGGGTTTTCGCAGTGTCATATTTGGCCTTTCCCAAACACTTTTTCACCGCCTTTGATGGTGAGAGGGATATGGATGGCGGGGTTTTATATTTTCCCCTTTTCTTGGCAAAATTTTTCCCATTCAAAAAGGGGGATAAAACTGGGGATTAATAAAGTATTTAAAGTTAACATTGTTGTTCTTTAAATTTTAAAGTATTGCATATTTAGACTTCATTTAATGACATTTTAAAAGGTAAGGTGGTGGTTTGATTGTTTACCTTTTTTTCCTTGTCTTTTAACCCTTTAAAAGGATTTTTTTTTATTCTTTTTCTTAGCTTAATGGGTTCATTTGTCTGTTCTTTAAAAATTTCTTAAATCTTTTTTTTTGTGGATCTAAAAAAAATTGCAAATGAAGGGTGCCATATTTCTGATGAGCTATTAAAATGATTAATATTTAGAGATAAATTAAATGATTAGGGAGTTGACTAAACTCTACGTGGGGGTTGGCAAAGGATTATGGGAAAAGCATTGTCCTGAATAAGCACATTTAGCCAGTAAGCCCATTTTAACTGTAACCCAATAAAATGTGGATGATGGATGGAATAAAAACAATTACAAAGATACTTATGGGCCAAAGGTTTTGGGAAAAATCACAGGGCCAGATGGTTTGACATTTTTCAAAGCTTTTTTGGGGGGATTGGGTTCGTGGAGAAAGAAAAAAAAGGATAGGGAAATTGGGGGGTTTTCGTTTTACAGACACAGTACTGTTGCAATAAATTTTCATGGGGGCATGCCGCCCCCGCAAGCTTTGCGGGAGGCAAACCCTCAGATGGGGGGGCAGCTCTGGGGACCCGCCCATGCCCCCATGTTTTTAAACAAATTTATTTAATCTTGAAAAAAGATATAAGTATACACAGAAAAATTTTTCAAAAACTGTAAAACAGAATATAAATTTTTTGTCCGTCGGTTTAAAAGTAAAATTTAAAACGTAGTGATTCACACACAAAAGACATAGAAGAACAATATATCAGCATTTAACATGCTACTTTAGTTAGATGGATCTGATAAACTCTAGTAATTAAACATTAATTTTAAGGTTAAGTTTACGATTTTCCCTTAATGACAAAAATTTTTTAAATTAAACCCCGAGGCCCCTATTATTTTTTTTTTCTTTTTAAATATCTTATATGACACACGGCAGTGGGCTGCCGCCTTTTAAAACTGACCTTTTCTTTTATTTTCGGGCGGGGCAACTTTCTGAACTTAAATTTTTGAGTTTCTCCACCACCTGTATCACTCGACAACCCCCCTTTTTGTTGTTTATGCCACTGCTTCCAAAAAATAGTACTTTTCATTGCCTTCATTTTCTTCCTGAATTTTTCTTGCTTCTACCATTTCAAACCAAATATTGAAGGAAGGGGAGGTATATCAAAATTGGGGGGGATTGGGGGGGGATGGGGCAAAATGTATTAAGGGTCTAGCCCAAATAACAGGCCAGTTTTAAAAAAATAATCTTCCTGGGTTTTTAAAGAGGCATAGTAGTGTCCCGGTGGTTCCGACATGTTGGGAGGATGTTTTGGGTTTCACCAGGAGGAGCCCGATGGATAATGGATGTTCGGCCCGTTCGAAGGCTCCCATGCTGCAAAGCCATGGGATGTAGAGAGGCACCGAAAGTGCCCTGGCAAAAAAATTTTTAATGTTCATATTTTAATTGGTTTTATTGGATTATTTTAACCTACATTTTCTTTTTTTTTGGGTTTTTTATTTATTAACTTTATTGCCCTATTTTTGAAACTTTTTGGTTTTGAATTTTAAAAAAATTTTTTTACTTTAACTTCCCCCGGCTTTTTTTTGGTGTCCCATTGTCCAGCTATCCAGTTAATCCCAAAGGGGTTGGGTTTAAGGGTCCCAAAAAAGGGCGTGGGGGATGGAGCAGGAACCCACATCGCCCCAAGCATTTTTGACCGGGATTTTGAGGGAAGGGGTAAAGGTTTGGGTTACCAAGTTTTGTGGGATTATTTTTTTTTTCTTAAAAATTTCCCGTTTTTTCCCTTTCATCGTTTTTGTGTAGTTTTTATTTGCCCCTCCTCGAAAGCTTTTTTGGGGCTAGGGTGGGGTGGGTTTTCTCATCGAATCAATAAAGACAAGTGGAATATTTTTAAAAAAAAAAAAAAAACAGTTTCCAACATATTTTAATTTGGTGGCCCGCAGCAACAGTCCGACAACCCCCAAACAAAGAAAAAAGAAATTTTACATTAACACATTTTAAACTGGTTCAAAAAGCTTACCCAAAATTTTTTTCAAAAAGGCCAAAAATTTAAAAAATAATACTAATAACTAAATAGATGAATTTTCTTAAATAACTTAATGTGAGAAGTTAACAATACGGCATTGTGTTTACTAGACTCATTCCTTGTGCAACATGTGGATGGAATGTGGGACAAAAACACTCCTCAGTCTCTGAACTGGACTTTATTCAGCAGTAGCGTTATCATAACCCGCATAGAAAACAGACCATTGTTAGAATGGTTTGTGTCACAGATATTGCGAAGGAGTGAGGATTCAGACTAGACGCAGTCTCAAGGTAACAGAAAAGATCACTAGTAAATTAGGTGTGCACCAGGGATCTTCATTAAGTCCATGCCTCTTGAGCTGGTTATACATATGTTAACTCATAGAATAAAAGACCAATCCCCCTAATGCAAGCTTTTTGCTGATGACATTGTGTTGTGTAGCACAAGAAAGGAAGAAGTGGGGATAAAGTTGAAAGCATTAAAGGGCTTTGAAAGATGGAGGATTGAAGATAAATAGGAAGAAACCAGAAAATGTGAGATTTAACTGATGATCAGGATTCAGAAGTTAGCCTGCAGGAGAGCCATTAAAAATAGTGGATACATTTGAACATCTAGGATCAGTGGAATTCCAAGATAGAGAAGTAGATGCAGAGCTAACCACAGTGTACAGTGTGGACAATGCAATTGGAAGAAGGTACCAGGAGGATTGTGTAATCAAAGCATTAAGGTGAAGGTTAAAAGTAATGTTTCTAAGACCAGCAATTATGAATGGAGCTGGAACATGGGCAGTAAAGGAAGTACAGAGGAATAATTTAGATGTGGCAGAAATGACGTTTAGATGGAGTATGAAGAGTCATAAAAGGTCAGAAAAAGAAATGAGATAATCAGAGGTATAAAAAATGAGAGAGAAATCTAAGAAATTACAGGAGAGTAGGTTGAAGTGGTATGGACATGTGATGAGGAACATGAATATGTAGGCAACAGAGCGATGGTAATAGAAGTATAGCAGAAATGAAGAGAGAGGCTGTGGGAGACGTGGATTAATAAAGTATAACATGATTTAAAGGAAAAGGGTTTGACTGGCAAGAACAACAGCAACGATATGTATTTATATAGCACATTTTTATACAAATGATGTAGCTCAAAGTGCTTTATAGGATGGAGAAAGAGAAAAAAAGACAAAATATAAAAATAAAATTAGGCAATACTAATTAACATAGAATAAAAGTAACGTCTGATTGCCAGGGAGGACAGAAAAAACAAAAAACTCGAGATGGCTGGAGAAAAAACAAAATCTGCAGGGGTTCCAGGCCATGAGACTGCCCAGCCCTCTCTAGGCATTCTTCCTAACACAAATGATCTCAATCAGTTCTCATGCTTTTTAGGCTTCACATGGAGGTGCTGGAGGCTGGCACATGGAATAATGCCACCTGAAGCAAAATGCATTTTGCCTCCCATTAAAGCCAACATTTGCATCCCCACCCAACGGGGCGGTTCTACGCTGGGGCAAGAGGGGCAATACCCCTTAAACAAACGTCCTGCCCTTAAATCAAACTTTAGAAGTGAGAAAGAAAATAATAGATTATATATATATATATATATATATATATATATATATATATATATATATAATTTGGGATTATGTAATTTCTATCTATCTATCTATCTATCAAACTGAATATGGACAAGATTTACTACAGTAGCTGATAATCCACTGAAAAGGCACAAATGAGATGATAGATTTCACCTTTGTTCACTCTTTCCCTTTGTGCTTTGTTTGTGCTCAGCTCACACAACACTCGCAGAGATCCCCCTCCTCCCCAGCTAAACATCCAATCACTGTTAGTATGCAAATGACCCGTGTCAGGTTTCTCAGTAGGCAGGGCGAGCGTAAATGAGCTTGTCAACAGCGGGAGGTTTTGAGGAAGCAGCAAATCTCTGTCGCCAAAATCATAGGACTCCTGTGATAATTAACGACTACTAAAAATAGATCTATATTTGTACTGTCAATGGCGGACTAGTCCGCCGTCTTCTCACCGCTTCAGTCTGGTAGAGAAGTGTTTTTTCTCGATCTCACAAGCACCACTGTGAGCCTGTCTGCTATAGAGCCGACTTGAGGACCTGTGTCTGTCTGTCAGACCCCGACACAAAGCCCCGCTCCAGCTTTCAACTTTGTACTCAACAGTTTCCCTCGTTTCAATTACTGATGTAATTATAGCGATTTTAGTAAAGCTTATTCACTTTCCACCCCAGCTTCCAGCAGCTCACAAAGGGAAAATTAATGCGGAGATGCATCCTTTTCCAAGCTTTAAAAGTGTGGCTGCTGCTGCCTGTACCAATAACAGCAACAATGATGCTGCTGCTGGTACATCAGAGACAGCAGCTGGCATGTTTACTCCTGTGGCATCAACAGGCACTGCTTCTCCTGTACCTCTGCCAACAATTGCTGCCTCAAAGCAACCCGCTCAGCTACTCAGTGACTTAAATGGCAATACACCAACCCAGCCAATACTGGCTAATTACCCTAAATGTGTATTAGGTGGTACAACATTAAGATCATTCAATCCTGCCTGGTACCGCACACAACCATGGCGGGAGTACTCTGTTGTGTGGGACGGATGCTTCTGTTCCCTGTTGGAAATATGACAGCACTGTTAATGAGAGGGATGTAGTTTTACTTTAACTGTTTTTTTAATTATTTATATTAATTTTATTGCAATCCATACAAAGCAAATGAAGTTTTACAAAAGAAAATTAAGTTAAGAACAGATCGATCCCCACCCCTGAGAGAGAGAGCAAGCCAAACAGCGTGAAATTTAAGGCTTGTAAACATACCTAAATTAATAAATTCTCTGTGCTTTATGAGCTTAGTTTAAAATATTACTGATTAGATCCTGCATGTTTTGAAAAGTCTGTAATGGATCCTCTAACTGAGTATTTGATTTTTTCCAATTTCAAATAATATATTTCATCGGTTTCCCACTGACTTAAAAGAGGAAAGTTTGGGTTCTTCCAGTTTATCAGAATCAGTCTATGCCAAAAGTGTAGTGAATGCAATCGTAATTTGTTTGTCTTTCTCCACTTTAAGCCCCTCTGGAAGAACCCCAAACACAGCTGTTAATGCGTTAGGAGGGATTGTGAGACCAAGGCTGTCTGA
Organism: Polypterus senegalus; assembly: GCF_016835505.1. NCBI lineage: Eukaryota > Metazoa > Chordata > Cladistia > Polypteriformes > Polypteridae > Polypterus > Polypterus senegalus. The sequence continues at coordinate 6,211 of NW_024379299.1, forward strand.
AAGGTAATTAAAAATTTTTGTCCAGAATAATGTTAATTTGGTGCAGGCCCAGAACATGTGACCCAGTGGGGGCTGGGACTTGGTTGCAGCGTTTGCAGGTTGGATCCTGCCCGGAAACATTTTGAGAGTTTTAGTCGACAGATGTGCTCGATGTATAAGTTTAAGTTTTATAATTGTATGCTTGTGTGCTCGATGTATAAGTTTAAGTTTTATAATTGTATGCTTTGCACATATGGAGCTCGAGTGAATTCTCTGCATTGCTACTTTCCACTCCTTTTCTGATATATTTATTGAGAGATCTTTTTCCCAGTGTCCTCTTGGATCTTTGAAAGGGAGGGATTGTAAAATAATTTTATATATTGTAGAGATGGAGTCTAAGTCCTTGAGATTGAGCAATATTTTATCCAGCATGGATGAGAGTGCAAGATGAGGAAAATCTGGAAGGTTCTGTTTAACAAAGTTCCTGATTTTAAGATAGTGAAAGAAATGTGTAGCTGGAATGTTAAATTTGGAATGTAATTGTTCATAGGATGCAAAGACGTTGTCTATATAAAGATCTTTAAGCAAGTTAATTCCAAATTTTTTCCAGATATTAAAAACTGTATATGTTAGTGAAGGTTGAAAGAGGTGGTTCTCTTGCAGAGGTGCCACAAATAGAAACTTTTCCGTCTTAAAATGCTTTCTACATTGGTTCCAGATTCTAAGTGAGTGGAGCACAATTGGGTTATTAGTGTATTGCAAGATATACAAAGAAGTACTGCAGGATTTTACTTCTATTGCGGTCCAAGCCTGTGTATGTTCTTCTATTTGTGTCCAGGTTCTTATCGCCTGTATATTTGCTGCCCAGTAATAAAACTGGAAGTTAGGTAGAGCCAGGCCGCCTTCTGCCTTTTGTTTTTGTAGGGTCGCTCTTTTGATGCGTGGATGTTTTGAATTCCAAATAAATGAGGTTATTGTTGAATCTAATTGCCTAAAGAATGATTTATTAATGTATATTGGAATGTTTTGAAATATATAAAGGAGCTTAGGAAGAATTTTCATCTTAACAGTGTTAATTCTTCCAGCTAGTGTGAGATGAAGGGTTGACCGTCTATGCAAGTATTGTTTAATTTTTTCCATGCAGACAGCGAAATTTTGTTGATAAAGAGCTTTATGTTTATTTATGATGTTTACCCCTAGGTATTTAAACTGTTCTGCAATGATAAAAGGTAGGGTATCTAATCTAATATTATATGCTTGAGAATTCACTGGAAAGAGTACACTTTTATTCTGATTGATTCTGAGACCAGAGATCTTTTGAAATTCTGTGAGTGCTGCTAAGACTGCAGGCACAGAACTTTCTGGGTCCGATATATACAATACCATATCATCTGCATATAATGAGATTTTCTGTTCCAGTCCTTCTCTGATAATCCCCTTTATCTGATCAGTATTTCGACAATGTATTTCCAGTGGTTCAATGGCAATCGCAAACAACAGCCGTGATAAGGAGCATCCTTGTCTAGTACCACGTTCTAGTTTAAAGTAGTCTGAGCAAATGTTCTTGATGCAAACTGAAGCTTCTGGGTTAGTATATAGTAATTTAATCCATGCACAAATGTTCGGGCCAAACCCAAACTTCTTCAATGTAGTAAAAAGGTATTTCCATTCAATCATGTCAAATGGTTTTTCTGCATCCAATTATAATAATATTTCTGGGGTGTTTGATTTAGTTGGTGAGTATATTACATTAAACAGGCATCGAAGATTTGAAGATAAGTGTCGACTCCTAATAAATCCAGTTTGGTCTTGTGATATTACCGAGGGGAGCACTTTCTCCATCCTTCTAGCTATGATTTTAGAGAGTATTTTAAGTCGTTATTCAGAAGTGAAATTGGTCTGTATGATGCACATTGTAATAAGTCCTTATTTTGTTTTGGAAAAACGGTGATTAGTGCTTAGCAAAGGTTAGAGGAAGAGATTGGTTATCTCTGGCTTCTGTAAATGTTGCTAATTGGAGGGGAGCTAGCTGAGCGGAGAATTTCTTGTAAAATGGGCCTGCTGCTTTCCCACCTTGAAATGACTTTATAGCATCTAGTAATTCTGATAACACCAGAGGTTTATCAAGTTCCTCCGCACTAAAAGTGTCTGTTTGTGGTATCTGTAATGTATCCAGAAATGTATTAGATTGTGTATTGTCTTCTTTAAACTCAGTAGTATATAGGTATTTAGAGTAGTCTCTGAAAGTGTACATTATATTTTTGTGTTCGATGATTTTATCTCCGTCTGTTAGTGATTACGAGAATGTTACGACTTCTTGCTTGTGAATTTGTTGAGCTTAAAGCTGATTAGCTTTCTCTCTATGTTCATAGTAATGATGTCTGGATATATAGATTAGTTGTTCAGTTTCTTTAGTTGACAAGAGGTTTCATTCTGAATGTAGAGCCTGCCTTCTCCTATGTAGAGTCTCGCTTGGTAGTCTGGCGTGTTCTTCATCTATTCTAGTAATTTCGCTTTTTATCTCTGCTACTTTCTTGGCTTCGGATTTATTTCTGTGGGAAAGATATGAAATAATCTATCCTCTTAAGAAGGCCTTGAGAGTTTCCCAGAGTATTCCTGCAGAGATCTCGGGGGATGTATTTGTCTCTAGAAAGAATTTGATTTGTTTGGATATAAATTCCATACATTCGTCCAGCTAATAGAAGCGGGTTGAGCCTATTTGGGTGAGTGTATGGGGCTTAGGGATTTTAGGTCCAAGATCATAGGTGCATGGTCAGAAATAACAATAGCATCGTATTATAGCAATGATGTACTGGTGAGTAGAAAGAATATGTTCTTGAATTTGGGTTTAAAAACCTCCAGGGGTCTGATAAGTTGTGATCAATTATAAACTTTTAAATTATCTTTGCGGTGTTAGATGTGGAGGAAGTCCTATCTAAAAGTGGACTTAGAACACAATTTAAGTCCCCAGTCATTATAACTTTATGAGTGTTCAGATTGGGAATGGATGCAAAAAAATCTTGTATAAATTCCTTATCATCAACATTAGGTGCATAAACATTTATCAAGATCATTTTTCTCATTTGCCTTTACCTTTGCTTTCTCATTAGCATTCTCGCTTTTCTTTATATCTTGCATGAGCTCAGCGAGCATCACCTGCAGTTTAGACAATTCAATTGTGCTTTCTTGTACCGTAGATGAAGCAGCAGACTCTACTGTAGCCGGTGCTCCGCTGCTCCTGGCTCGGCTGGAGTGATTAAGCGCGACTTCAAGGCCTTTTCCAGTTTCAGGTGATCTTCCCGATCGGGCGAGCTATCGAGATCTGCACTCACGATCGCACCTTCGCCCCATTTTCGCTCTCAGCCGGTGACGATGTAGCGGCGTGGTCCGAGAGTCTGTACTTTCGCCGCCTAATCCAGGTCTGTCTCTGAAAGGCCGTATCTTGAACTGGGGCTTGCTGATCGTAGCTTGGTGTAGCTTTAGTTTTGATTCTTCGACCCCTTCTTGTTGGCCATGTTTATATGTGTTTACATATACTGTAGCGATCCCTCTCGGGTTGAATAAGTACAGGATATCTCGATAATAAGCAAATAATATGAAAATAACACGCGCTAAGCGTAGCTCCACTTCAGACGCCCATCTCTGCATAGGAAGAGACCAAAAACCCTTTAACTGGTTTTAACAACTGGAAAGCAGCACTTGATCGAGACAAGGGGCTACAGAGGCATGTTTCCAGCCACAACCATGTGCATGCTTCAACCATCTGGACTGAGCATAAAAGCAGAGAGGACACAGGGGGGACTATGGATTCAATGTTGGTTGGTAAAACACAACTTGAAAAAAAACATTACTATGTCAAGAGTATCTGTAGTGCTATAAGGTTTCTCTGTATAAATGAGTTGGGGGTCCGTGGGACTGCAGAAACCTTGAGACATGATGCAGCGGGTAATGTTGATGACATTGCTTTAGGTATTTTTTCTAAAACTGATTAAATATACCTTAGAGAATGATTAGAAGCTAGCAAGCATTGCTAAGGGTATCCCAAAAAATGCAAAATGCACATCTAAGGATATCCAAAATGAAATTATCCAAACACTGGCTGACATGGTGCTTGGAGAGGTCAGGAAAAAATATGAAAGTGCTGATTCTGCATGGCTTTGCCTCAGAAGTGATGGGACCAGAGATAGGTGCAATGTGGAAAATGTGTCTGTGATAATACGGTTTGTCAGAAATTCCATGCCAGTGGAGCATCTTATTGGGTTAGAACAACTTGATGCAGAGTACATCACCTCTGAGACTGTTAACCTTGTGATTGCAGAGTACTCATTTTTACCAAAGATGTGTATGT
>NW_024379300.1:0-25000 GCF_016835505.1 Polypterus senegalus
TGAGTGCACTCAGCCCCACCCTTTCTGGTTTGCGTGATGGAAGAAGCCCAGATGCTCAGAAGGAGGCCTCATTTGAAAACTGAGTGAGCTGCCAGACGGAGCTCCTGCGACTGACACTAACTCCCATGGCAAAGAGCCGATTTACTTTTGTTGTTTATTTGCTAAAGAGGGATGCTTATTGAAGCCAGGAGGTGGATTTTTTGTTGGACTTTCCTGTATTAAACAGGAGTACCCAGTTGGCATCCCAACTATTTGTTCGCCTTGTCACCTGTCGTTCCTGCACCTAATCTAGGCCAGGATGTCAGTTTGCAGATGGACTCGCTCACATGTTCATTTTTGATTTTATTTTATTCAATTCATTCCTTTATTCATATTATAAAATCTGCTTATTTCAGAAGAGTCATGAAGGCTGTAACCTATTCCAGCGCCAGTCTTTACATGGAGCCAATCTAGCCAAGGCACAGACATACTCATTTTAAGTCACATTTATTTGATCGAATTATTTGAAAAATGTGGGTACTTCAGTAGAGTTGTGGAGGTTGGAGTCTATCCTGGCAGGATCAGGTACAAGACCAGAACCAACCCTAGATAGGGTGCCAGCTTACCATAACGCACACACACTCACATGTCAGTACACAGCCATGCTCATTCTGTTCATTCATTTATTCAATTTCCAAACCTGCTCACCTTCAGTTGACTCATGGGGATGACAAGGTGCAAGAAAGGATCCATGCCTAGATTACGCACCTGTCCACTGCAGGGCGCACTGAAACACACCTAAAAACCTTTGTTTTGGGCATGTGTGAATGTGTGGATGGACTTATCATGGACCATGTGTGGGTGAACCTATCTGTACACGTGGCCAGGTGTATGGAAGGAGCTATGCCTAGACTGAGCACCTGTTTGTTGTAGGGGCATACTTAAACAAACCTAAAATCCATTGTGAATCTGTGGATGGATCTGTCATGGATCATGTGTAGACCATGTGTGGATGGAGCTACCTCTCCACTTGACCAGGTACAAGGACAGGGCCATGTTAAGACGGAGGACCTGTCTACTGCATGGCACACTCACACACACCCAAAAACCATTGTGAATATGTGGATGGACCACGTGTGGATGGACCTATCTCTCCATTTTTTGAGCATGTGTGGATGTGTGGTTAGATCTATCATGGACCATGTGTGGATGAACCTATCTACATGCATGGCCAGGTACACGGACAGAGCCATGCCTAGATTAAGCAGTTGTCTGTTTCAGGATACACTCAAACACACCCAAAAACCACTGTTTTGGGCATGTGTGGATATGTGGATGGCTATATCATGCACCACATGTTAATGGACCAATGTCTGCATATGACCAGGTACACAGATGGAGCCATGCTGAGACTGAGCACCTGTCTGTTGTAGGGCACACTTAAACAAACCCAAAATCCATTGTGAATGTGTGAATGGATCTATCATGGATCATGTGTGAACCACGTGTGGATGGAGCTACCTCTCCACTTGACCAAGTAGAAGGACAGAGCCATGCCTAGACTGAAGACCTGTCTACTGCATGGCACACTCAAACACACTCAAAAACCATTGTGAATCTGAGGATGGCTCTGTCATGGACTATGTGTGGATGGAGCTATCTCTACACATGACCAGGTACAAGAATGAAGCCATGTCTAGACTGAGGACCTGTCTGTTGAACGGAACACTCAAACACACCCAAAACCATTGTGAATGTGTGGACAGACCTATCTCTGCACTGTTTTGCGCATGTGTGAATGTGTGGATAGATCTGTCATGGACCATGTGTGGGTGGACCTATTTCAACACATGACCAGAAACATGGACTGAGCCATGTCTAGACTGAACACTTGTCTTTTGTAGGGCACACACAAACACACCCAAAATCCATTGTGAATGTATGGATGGATCTGTCATAGACCATGTGTGGACCATGTGTAGATGGAGCTATCTCTCCACTTGACCAGGTACAAGAATAAAGCCATGGCAAGACTGAGCACTCATCACACACCCACACTCCATTGCATTAGACCAGCTGTCATTCATTATAACTGGTGTGATTCTGCAATGTATGGGACAGATATGGGGAATGCTTAAAAACTCAGAAAAATGTAAACTACATTTATTAGAATATCCATCAACAGAAACATGAATGTCTCTGGTAGTTTCATTTTATTTTAATTTTGAAATTTTATAAAAATAAAATAAAATCTGTTCCAGTTTTAAAGATTGCCTTTATATTGCCTCATGTAGTTTTTAATTAAACATCACATGAAAATGTTCTGTAATTGTTGCATTAAAATAGACCTGCAATGAGGGCGCTCAGCCAGGGGGGCGGGGCTTAAACTGGACTCTTAGTTTCACAGCCGAGTCTCCATAACACGAGAGGCTGCATTGCTGCTCCACCGTTGTGTTCCTGCTGCGATTCTTCACTCCTGTCTCACTAACCCGACCTCGTTCCCCTCTTCTGCGCCCACCGCCAATGCCATAATTTGTGCACATGGAGTCCAAGATCACAGCCCCAACCTGCTATCTGCCTGAGCAGATCAACGGCAGGATTTCAAGACTGTCAGGGAACGACATGCCAAGACTGACATATTTTTGCGCAAGCACCCCAACACAAGCCCCCTGCAAAGCATCTCACTCTCTCTCGCGCTGTCTCATGTCTGGTCCACCATTATTACAATATTTTTAGCTTTTATTATACCCTTTCATTGTGTAATCAGGTTCAGAACTGTTTAAGACATTGGCAATGTTAATATTTAACAATTACTAATGATAAAATGTATAAATCTAACATTTCACTTTACCTTTATTAATACTTCTTGGGCACATGAAGGTTTCAAAAAGGTAAACAATGCCACACCAAGCAGAGAGGGGGCACTCTCATTGATACCATCTGCTTTCCAATCCACAGTTCAGATGTGGCATGGATCGGCTTGACAACTGGACCACGACCGATCCAGCTTCCGCTTCCATCACAAAGCCAGAGTATAAAAAAACGTCAAAGCCACTGAAAGCTGCCATTTATTTAAGGACCATCCATTAAGGTGGAAGAATTTGCCTAATCTTTTTGATCTGGCTCATGCCAATTTTCTGTACCCTCGCGTGCATTTGTCTTTCACCTTATTTTGCTTTGTGCCCTCCCCCACCATAGCCTATCATCTATGAGGGAGGAGCGAAAGCGTTAGATTTGTCAAAAATTTCGATCTCCGGTTTTCGATGGATCTCAACGTTTTAGGGTCCCCGATTCCGAAAAGACTGATATCTCAATGATGGGTGTGTGTCTGTCTGTATGAATTAGTGGGACAGAAAAATACCAAACTCGAAACTTAAGCCTATTATGAGATGATGATGTGCTGATTAGTTTTTGAACCAAATTGTGCAAGAGAAAGAGGCCCTCTAGAGGAAACCTCAAATACCGTAATTCTGCAATTAATTAGAAATTCTTCTTCTCAATTGCTGTCGTAATGACATATGTTATGATCAGAAAGATCAGCATCAGAGCTGTGAGTAATTACTGAAATGTTAGCTTGATCCCTAGGACACAAAGCCTACTGACGCTCACATCCAAATTTTTTTTCCGTCGTCTTCATTAAAATGAGGTCGGCAGAGCATCACCAGAGAAGATCTATGAATCGTAGACTTCAAGCAGTCATTGCATGCAAGTGATATGCAACACAGTCCTAAATGTGGCGGCTTTAGTAGACCTGCCATTAGGGTGTCATGCACAGCTCTTGCCCTCATGTTGGACAATGACAACAATACAGGCTCCATAGGGTACTGTAGAAGCAGGCTGAGGTATCTTATTAAGCCATGAAACCCACCTGAGGAATCATAAACACCTGTCAATGGTCCCAAACATTATGGTGCCCTGAAATGGGGGTACAACACCCTATAGAAAAAGTTTTGTGTGACTAAAATGTCTGCAAATCTCCTAAAATGAAAGTCTGCCATGTGCACTTTGATCGCGACGTCTGATTTATTTGATTTCTCGTATTACATTTCCTCTCCTGGCCTCTTTAATCCTTGTTAGCCTTTCATATAAGGCTTAACACCTTAACCTGTCAGACCCCTGGAGTTGATTTTATTTGTAGCAAATTGAACTTGTGAACACCAGATCGTTTATTGCAGCACGGCATTCATCACTAACAATTTTGGCGCAGGATTTGATTGCTACATCACCCCCTGGGATCCCTTTGATCAGTTTGATAAACTGAGAGCAGATGGAAGAAATCAAGGAGAAATGTTTCTTTGTCCCAAACATTATGGAGGTCTCTGTATATGGAAAATTGAAAAAAACACACAAAAAAATCTTTCAATTATCCCTTGTTGAAATTCCAAAATACGATATTGTTTAACCGACATATCACCGTTAGTAAGAGTAAGAGTTCAGCACTTATTTATGATTAACAAAACGGTAATACTTCAAAAGAGTTCAGTTCCTCCAGGAGCTCTCGTGTGATATTTGGTCACACTTCCGTCAATAATCTGCTACAGTTTAGCATTTGCTTTGAATAACAGTTCTGCTATTGTCCAAAATCAGGTTGTGGAACTGCTGGAACCACAAACCAAAATCCAGGATAATGTCAAGCTTCGCAGCATTGGGTTCATACTGGGGGGAGAGGGGTGGGGAGCATGACAGGTGGTACAACATTTTGGGAGGCTTTGGCTTAAAAACATTTGGGAACCCATGCCCAATTGAAAGAAAATGATCACTTCATAATGCACTTCACTTTTACATTTTTGTTTACTTTTGATGATCTCTCACTTGCTTCACCCCTAACAGTCATAGGCTTTCAGATTTGCCTAAAAATATTCCTTTATTAAATATACCCGTGTCATTACTGAACCAACAGAACAGTCAGCTGACTGGAAGTGGAGGAATGCATTTTGCACGATGCCCTACATTAGAACACAGAAGCAGAATTCACTAAGCACAGATCAAATAAAGATGAGATTTGAGCCTGGCAAAATATCAGTTCATGTTGTGACCACAAGAGGGTGCCACTGAGACACAATTACACCCCACGCAGTCGCAAATGCAAATAAAGGTTCGGTGTTTATACAGGACCTTCACTCAACAGACAAATCACAGTCCAGAGTTTAATCATCACCATTCATTAAAGGTTCCTTCTTGTCTTTCCCCTTGGTTCTGTGTCTGGAGCCCATGCCACTCTGTGCTTATACCAAGAACTTTATGGAGCCCATACCCTTCAGCTTGGTGTCTGGAACCCACCCTGCTTTTTGCTTCTACAACAGATGTTAAGAAGTGTATGCCCCTTGGCTCGGTGCCTTGAGCCGCCAACTCTATGTGCTGATACCTCGAACCTTAATGAGTGTGTGCCACTTGACTCTGTGTTTGGAACCCATCCGCCTCTGTGTACTTATACCACAGACATTAAGAAGTGTATGTCCATTGGCTTGGTGTCATAAGTGTATGCCCCTTAACTTTCAGCCATGACTGCTGAAGGCCTGTGCGCTGGAGCTGGGGAGTCCTCTACAGCGCATCTTCAACCTGAGCCTGGAACAGAGGAGAGTCCCAAGGCTTTGGAAAACATCTTGTATCACCCCCAGTCCCAAAGGTATCACGTCCTGGTGAGCTGAATGACTTCCGGCCTGTCGCTCTGACGTCACATGTGATGAAGACCATGGAGCGGCTGCTGCTTCACCACTTGAGGCCACAGGTCCACCACTCACTCAACCCTCTGCAGTTCGCATACCAGAAGAAGGTGGGAGCGGAGGATGCCATCATCTATATGCTACACCGATCCCTCTCCCACTTGAACAGAGGCAGTGGTGCAGTAAGAATTATGTTTCTGGACTTCTCTAGCACCTTCAACACCATCCAACCTCTGCTCCTTAGGGACAAGCTGACAGAGATGTGAGTAGTATGACCTCAGTATGTGCGTCTCAGGAACTGTAGGTCTGACATTGTGGTCAGCAACACAGGAGTGCTGCAGGGGACTGGACTTTCTCCGGTCCTGTTCAGCCAACATACATCAGACTTCCAATACAACTCGGAGTCCTGCCACGTGCAACAGTTTGCAGATGACACTGCTATCATGGGCTGCATCAGGAGTGGGCAGGAGGAGGAGTATAGGAACCCAATCAAGGACTTGGTTAAACGGTGCGACTCAAACCACTTACACCTGAACACCAGCAAAACCAAGGAGCTGGTGGTGGATTTTAGGAGGCCCAGGCCCCTCATGGACCCCGTGATCATCCGAGTTGACTGTGTGCAGAGAGCGCACACCTATAAATACCTGGGAGTGCATCTGGATGATAAATTGGACTGGACTGCCAATAATAATGCTCTGTGCAAGAGAGGACAGAGCCGACTATACTTCCTTAGAAGGTTGGCGTCCTTCAACATCTGCAATAAGATGCTGCAGATGTTCTACTAGATGGTTGTGGCGAGTGCTCTCTTCTACGCGGTGGTGTGCTGGGGAGGCAGCATAAAGAAGAAGGACGCCTCACGCTTGGACAAACTGGTGAGGAAGGCAGGATCTATTGTAGGCACGGAGCTGGACAGTTTGATATCCGTGGCAGAGCGACGGGCGCTGAGCAGCCTCCTATCAATCATGGAGAATCCACTGCATCCACTGAACAGGACCATCTCCAGACAGAGGAGCAGCTTCAGCGACAGACTGCTGTCACCGTCCTGCTCCACTGACAGACTGAGGAGACCCCACACTATGCGACTCTTCAATTCCACCCGGGGGGGTAAACGTTAACATTACACAAAGTTATTGTCTGTTGTACCTGCATTGTTATCACTCTTTAATTTAATATTGTTATTGTACGTGAATTTCCACTTGGGATTAATAAAGTATCTATCTATCTATCTATCTATCTATCTATCTATCTATCTATCTATCTATCTATCTATCTATCTATCTATCATAAATGCTGCCCTTTGGACGACTAGGTCACTTATTGGATAGCCCGGCTCTGATCTGAAAGCCACGTTGAGAGTGAACACGTATTTCGAGTAACTCACCTGTTACACTGAGTTTGACGGCCACACTTGTGATTGTTTGGCGTGTGTCCGATACTTCACAGTAATACTCTCCACTGTCTTTTACCTTCAGCTTCTCAATGGTGATTGACCAGTCTACTTTATCTTGCTGCTGCTTTGTAAAATTGATACGGGGATCTGTTTCATCATCTTCACCAGGAACCTTTGATGAGATGAAGGCCTTTTCTCCATTTGCCGTGTTGCGGTACCACGTCACAATGCTACTGGAGTCGAGAGGGGACGTGAAGCAGTTCAGGACTACGCTAGTCCCCTTCTTGCATAAGATCTGTGTCTTTGGCTGGAAGACTTGCAGGGCAGGAGGTTCTGAAAAAAAAAAGAACCCAACAAGTAGGGTGCAGAAAACAAGGATTACAAATGACAACAATTTAGAGGAAATTAGGTAAGTTTTTGTCAGAATTATTGAAGTCCGTGGAATCATTTGACAACACATTGAAGCAGACATTTTGTCTAGCCTGGCAGTGGAGCATCAGCACCTTTCCTATATAGGAATGTGTCTGCCTTACATGAATTTAGGTAAATGTGAAGCTAACAAGAATACCAGTGGACCTAAATGGTGCCAGAGAGATGCAAGCCTTGGACCACGTCTCACCCGCATTTCAAGGTGTTTTGTAGGTTATTTGGTTGTGTTTACGTGATATTTAACAGATGATAATTACGAGTTTCTGGTGTGAAATTCCACTGATTTTAAGGTGAAATTTGTAAGCTACCCTTTCTGACAGCCTGGCAAAAAATAGCTGTGTTTTGATGAGTTATGTTACTTAATTATAGTGCTTTGTGGATGAGGAAACTTGAAGAAAACTTTGTGATACATTCGATGCTATGTAAGATGCAATCTGAGACTTAGCCATCATGCAGATCCATTTGACTCTGTTTCCTCACCTTTTACTATTAGCTCAGTTCCTGCTCCAGACGACACCTTCTGCTCCTTGCCTGGGTTAATTATTGTATATTTTTGGCAGTAATAGACCCCCGAGTCTTCAGTCTTCACTGTGTCGATGGTGATCGAAGCCTCCCATTTCTCATTGTTGTTGTGCCAGTGGACCCTGTCGCTGTTCTCTTCCCCATGCCCTAGTTTAGCGAGATCCACCCGAACTGACCCTTGCTTGGTCTCCTTCATCCAGCGAACAAATCCTTGAGACCCAGATATTGCACATAAAAGTGTCACTGAATCACCAACGTTGACTGTCACCGATGCAGGCGACTGAACGATCTCAGCTAAGTGAGAAAACAACACGTTATGTTAGTCGCACGTATCCATCTGATTTAACAAAAAAAGAGGAAAGCGGAAAGCACACAGATGCAGCAATACATTTTAATCGTTGATATGGATACCTAAGAAAAGGATGCACGTCAGAACAACAAACTTAATCAGTCAAAAAAAGAGTACATTAAACTTTCAGAAAGCCCAAATTGCAATTAATGCCTTTTCCTCTAATTACTCAGAAATGCTTTGCTGATTTATGAAACGTATCTCCTGTAGCAGTGTTTATTATGTTATAGACATAAACATACATCGTGGTTATCCAAGGGAATGTCAGTCTCGACAAAATAAATGCTGGGGCGCCAACCCGACCGTTCCCGTTTACTTCAAAACTGGAAAACAAAAAACAAAAAAATAGAACAAAACAGCAGCCTCCAGTTAACTTGGGGCCAAATATGTTTGAAGGTTCTTCTCAAGTTATAGAGGAGCTCCACCTCTCTGGTTGCTCAGTCATGAAGTGACCCCGCCTTCTGGGCGGAGTGGGTCGGCGGGGGGGAATGTGCTTTTATGGCCCAGGGACCGGAAGAGGTGGAGTCAATTGTTCCTACTGGGCAGTTTCTCGATACTGTGGAGGAAATGGAAGACAATGCCATAAGTGGCAGCACACCCTCTTGGTCTGGGGTGGAACTACATACTTGGGAAGAACTTGGAGAGTGACCCTCTGTAATCAGAACATAAGTTTAATATCTCACTGTCCTCTGTACAAATATATTTTATAAATCTACTTTTCCTTCTGCTCACATGTACAGTTGACACAGAGCCAGATTTAGCACAGGGGCTCATTATTTAGAACTGCTAGGCCAGCCTTTCTCAACCTTTACGTATTTGCGACCTGAGTTTTCATAACAGTTTTAATCGTACCCCCCTAATGTTTTTTTGAAAGGAGCCCACTAATACCAATTTTTTCTTTTTCAATTAATAATATATCATAGATGCATATTTTATTATACCTACTTAACTTTTATCTACATCTATCTAACTTTATATTTATTTTTCTAGTATCAGAATGTAGTTTAAGTTCATTTGTTTTGGTTTCAATTGATGTATTTTTCATACTTTCGATTCTTGGTTTTTTTTTTCACATCTTCGCACCCCCTTTTTGTTACTTTGTGCCCTCCTGGGGGGTCCGCCCCACAGTTTGAGAACCGCTGTGCTAGGCAAAGCATAACACAAGACAGATAAAGACAGCGGGGGAAACGTACAGTCAGACTGACAACAGTCGTATACTATTTTTCGTTCAGATTCAGCATGAAATTGTATTCTCATTGCCTTGTTGGGAATTGTATTATTCACCAAAGTGGAGGCCTGCACATGGAGAAAGAGTATAAAACCTTGGAACATTGCCCGGCACACCTTTGAAGCCTAAAGACGGATGGGAGATAACATCATCCAATCCTGAAAATCCTTCCAACGAAGCGACGAAAATGGCTGACTGTACACATCGGGCCCCCACTCCCGAACCGGGTTCTTGTCATGGCTTCCTTCATCTGTTATGCAGTGTAAACCGTCATTAAAGAAAGCTAAGTTATTTCTCTTATGTGATTTCTTACCGCCGTATCACTAAGGGAGGTGTATCACCTTTTTATATTATATCTATATAGCTTTGGGTTATGTAACACGCTGCAAACACAAAAGAACTCTTTCCAACAAGGGAGCTAATGCCCACCACTGGATACACCCTCTGACACACATGCATGCCAATATATATTTAGTGTGACATTTAGGCACACAGATGTTAACACTGCGGCTTCCTGGCCCTACGGCCACACTGTCTATGTCTATTTGTCACTTGGCTTACTTGACTCGAGTCAATTAACTCCTTCCACAGCCCTGAACCTAGCTATAGTGTAACTGGGAGTATCGTGCAACATCACTGAAGTATAATGTAAAATGACAACCTCCTCAACGGAGCAGAGCTATGGAGGTCCGCAGCTTAACTCAATTGGGGGTTTTGCTGTTTCATGAACTGACAAATTAACATCATTGGCTGTTGTGATCATTTCCCATTAATGAGCAGAGAGTCGACTTCAAGTCAACACCAGTCAGCAGCACAGAAAAGAAGAAAAAAAAAATGAAAGCATGAAGAAGCAGCACATTCTGTATTTGTAGTGGTTAATAAAATTGAAGAAGATTACGCTTAGGGTCCCTGTTTGGCTAGGGGTTTCATTGGTTATCATTAGTGTTGATTGGCAAAATTTACCAAAGTGGTTTTTGCAACGAATATGCTATGTCCACCAGTGACCTTGTTCATCAGATACTTTTCTGAGAATTTGCTTTATGATCAGTATAGTCAAACCTTTTTTGTTCCAGTGCCCCATGATGCATGACATCACAGAACAGTAGCAGCTATTCAATGACCTTTTAAAGATCCCCAAACCTTTCACATCGTTTTGTATATTCTTTTACAATGCACATTTGCTTAACAAATTATCAAGTTAAAAAAAAGTTGTAACCACTCAGGAAGTTTAGAAAGCTCAACCTGTTCAATTACTGGATTGTATATTTGAACTCACCTTCTACAGTGACCTTTGTTCCTGGTCCTGACGCCAACAGCTCCTCTTTTCCATTGTTGAGCTTGCGATATTTCTCACAGTAATAAACCCCAGAGTCATCCACGCTCAAATCCGTTACAGTGATGGAATTGTCCCCTGTTACGCCACTGTGGACCCAGCTTGCTCTTCCATCATTCAGCTTGTATTCAGGAGGTTTATCAGAAAAGAAGTGAACATGTCCCTGGCCAGTTTCTCGAAACCAGCGAACAGTACCTTCAGGTGCCTCGTTTCCCATGAGGCAGGTCAGAGTGATGGAGTTCTTCTCCATAACTGCAGGTGAAGGGTACTGAAGTATCGTCAATGGAGCTGAAAACAATGAGATGTTGTTCAGAATTGTTAGAGTGTTACTAAAAGTATTCATCATCATATGCAGGTACACACAGAGTAAGGTCTCTGCCGGAATGGAGGCGGCTAGGAAATGTTGTCCTTGTATGAATTTGTGGTGCAGTCTACTCCCTGGATCTTGGATCCCATACCTTCATTTTTGGTTTAGGCTACTTTGCCTTTCCTCCTCCCTTTTATCCTCAGTATTATTAACACATCTCTTTCTACTGGATTGGTTCCTTCCATCCATAAGATGGCTGCATGGTAAACCTCTCCTTAAAAAATCTGTTGTGGATCGCTTGATCTGTTTGAGGAATTTCAGTCTGGTTTCAATATGGAGACTGCACTGGTCAGGATGATCAATGATCTCCTGGTTGTGGTGGATTATGGTCTTGTAAAATTAATGATCTTTACAGACCTTACTGCTGTCTAATATAGTGCATCATGATATTCTTTTGTTTAGACTCGAGCATGAATTAAGCTTTACTGAAAGTGCTCTTGCTTGGTTTGAATCATACCTTGAGGATCGACGACTAATTATTGCCTTCGGTGAGTTTAGGTCTGACCAGTCTCATTTGTTTCATGGTGTCTCTCAGGGATCAGTTCTTAGCCCCCCCACACTTTTTTATTATTTACTAGCCATACTACCAGTCAAAGACAGGTGATCGAATAATTGAAAACATCTGCTATCTCTTGTTCTATGTGGAACTTCAATGCCTTTCCTTTATATTTGCATGTGTGAACATCTCTTCAGCGAGACTCACTCTCTCCAGCACATTCCTGTAAAGTCTGCTTCTCAAACTCTCATTATTGTTAGTCTATGCCTTTACTCCTCTTTGTGCATCTCACACTTGCACTTCCTATTTCAAAACTATTATCGCTGACAATTCGTCACATTTTAGTTTATTAAATATGCGAGTGTGACCTTTCAGATTCATAAAGAATTCCAAGAAAACCTCTTTGTCTGTGTTTTTCAGATAAATTTTGTGTAAAGTGCGAAACTTTTGGATGTATGGATTTGTATCCATTAATGACTTTAGAATGTCTAATACGTCCGATCATTTAACTCTTTCAATTATATGACCATAAATTCGATTCGATTCTCCATGACCATAAATATAAACCTGATCGAATTGTGGTTTCTTTGAAATTAAACTTGTAGTAGCTTTAATTATTGTGGGACCACAGATTCTCTAAGCATTTGGTCCTGAATCGTGTAAATCTACGTTTTGAGCGTGATTATTGTAGATGCGGATATTTTGCCTGTAGTGTTTGTGGATTTCACTTTCACCAAATAACAAATGTTTTATTTCTCGCAGATACGCCTCTTCATTGGGAAGAAACACTACTTTTCCCTGATGGCAACACAAATTAGATGATCTACAAGTCTCCGACTTAAACTTTAAAGCCAAACAATATCTAAATACTTCTGTCATATTACCTGTGTCCATATATTCAATCTCTTTTCGCTGTTCATCGAGTAATAATTTCCGTTTGTCTTTGCTAAAGCGATCTTTACTATCTTTTTTTTAGACTTTCGAATTTTAGCACTTTCATTATCTCTAACCTGCTCTGCATGTGTATCGCGCCAACGTTTTTGAACCTCTTTACAATGTTCTACATCATCTTCTACTCCTTGTCTTTTCTTCTTCTACTCTTTGTCTTTTGTTTCCACCCCCGCTTGGACCTGTTTGGTTTTCAATTTATCTCTTGGCATAAAATCTCTGTATGTTCAATGGTAAACCATGGTGGCCAGTATTGTTATCAGTGGCAGAATCCTTTTCTTTAGGGAGGAGCTATCTAAAGCTTGGCAGAATGGCACCTGTGTTAGCAAACACACCACCTCAAATCAGAAGAGGTCATCCACCTAAAGATGTTCATGCCTGTCCATTACTTGGATGGGAGACCATCTAGGAAAAGCTTGGGTTCCTGCTGGAAGAGGTGTTGGTGAGGCCAGCATGGGGCATTAACCTGTAGTCTGATTGTGGATCCCAATCCCCCACTGCAGTGCCGGGGACACGGTGCTGTAGTAATGGTCTCATCCTAGTGGCAAAGTGGGAAACATTTACTGTTTACTGCAATTTGATTGGTCACTTTGGCTTTGGTGATGCAAGTGAGAGACACATAAGGAGTAGTAAAAGCCTAGGAGGCATCCTGAGAGTTGCCTTCAAAGACGGGAGGTATAAAAGCAGACAGGAGGTGCCTCAAAATGAGAAGCAGGCTTTACAGAAACTCATAGGAGAGAGTTGAGAAGGATACAGAGGAATGGCGCTCAAGGTACATATAAGGGCAAGAGATATCAAATATTTTTACATTTATTCTATCACCTGTCGTTGACAGGTAATTTGACTAGTTTAAAAGGAAACCTGTGCTAGATGTTTCTGTTGTGCTGCACTGATAGTTTAAGAACATCTTACCTTCTACAATCAGATGAGTTCCAGTTCCTGAGGACCTCAGCTCCTCTTTTCCCGTCTCCATCATTTCATACATTTGACAGTAGTACACCCCAGAATCCTCCTCTTTCAGATCAGTGATTTTCAGCGACCACACCATGTTCCCATCTTCGTTCACTAATTGAGCTCTGCCATCATTCAGTCGATGACGTGGTGGGGTGGCCGAGTAGAAGTGACCCTTACTCTTGGCCGTTTCCCGGTACCACCGCATTTGGAAACCAGACAGATGATGTTTGATGGTGCATTGCAAAACTACAGGGTCTTTCTCTACTGCCGTCACAAAAGGAGGAGACTGCACAATCTCCAAGTCAGTCTTGCCTGTGAAAAGAGTAAGAGCTTAATTCAGCCATTTTGGAGGCAGACACTTTATCGTTATAATGGGGACTTCGTGTCTAGTCGAGCGAGAGATACATCTGGGCTCAATAAGATTAGTGATTTGGTAAAGTAAAAGTGCGCACATCACAAAGAGTAAGATTGGTGGACAACGAATGGGACGGAACCTGACTGATGACTTTACATCATAAGGTAAGTAGACTACAAGAGATTTGCATTATCACCAGGGACTTCAAAACCTCACAAATACTGGTGTACCCTACCAACTCCTCCGAATGGAAGTTCTGAGAAAGAGCATTTAGGAATGACGCCAGAAAGCACATCTTTACACAAAGAGTTGGGGAATCTGAAACAAACTACCGAGACATGGAGTTGAAGCAGAAACCTTGAGAGCCTTTAAGAAGGATCTGCCTCAGCAAAACAAGCAAGCTTAATGGACCGAATGGTCTCCTCACCTTTGTCAAATTTCTGATATTCTTAATGAGTCTGACCCAATGAACCGTTCATATTGTAGCAAGTTCAGCACCGGACTTCAGATATTCGACTCGAAACGGGACTCCATTCCTCCCACCGCAGCAGTGAAAAAGTAAAATGTACGGATGACTTGGCTATTCACTACATACAAACAGTGGCGGAGATAGAAATGAACCGTCTTGAAGGAGTCAAAAAGATTAAATATTGTAAGTGAGATTATAGGGCCTGCCCAGTCAAGAACTGCAAGTGAGCTAAGCAGCTGAGCCACTGAAGACCCCCAATAGAAATAGCAACAGTGTTATCTATGGGGTATTTCTGTTCAGAGTGACTGTGAATTTTCTTACAATGGTATTGCATTTAAATGCTCAAAAGTGTCAAACTTTTAACATCGCCACAGATCTTTGTATTCTTTATTAATCTTGTTGATCTGTAAGAAAGCCGATCAAAATGACGTTGGTAAAGACTATATGCTGGCATTCTTACAGACATCAGCGGTCAATGCAGCGTCACACACGTGCACATGGGAGGCAGCTAAAGGGCTCGAATAGTGACAACTCCATCTCTGACCAGGGGGTGGCGAGGTGCACTGACTTTTACTCTCAATCCTCTGAAGGCCATTCACGGGAAATTCTACAGGGTTCTGGCGCCCCTGATGATGCCACTTCCCTTCCTGGCAGCCATGATGATGTCACTTCCAGTGCCCACAATGATGTCACTTCTGGTTCCGGTGTCCACAATGACGTCCCGTCTGGTTCCACTGCATATGATGACATCACTTCTGGCTCCGGTGCACATGATGATGTCACTTCCTGCCCAGACTTTTAAAGCCGCCATCTTTTCCACATGTCATCAGCTCTGTTTTGGACATTGAACCAAGCACAACTCCTCCAAAAAATGAACCCTTTTGTAGCCAGGGTATAATACAAAGGGTGGGCTGCCCCAAACCTTTTTTATGTCTCCTGTCCATTCTTGTGACAGCAGATAATAACTCGGTTCCTAAATACTAGTACAGCTAACTAGGACGGGGTGATGGCTCTGATGCTAGGGATCTGTGCCAGCACTCGTTAGGTTGCTAGTTCAAATTCCATAAACGCCAGCAGTGACTCTACTCTGTAGGGCCCATGAGCAGACCCTTAACCTACACTTCCTTTGTCCTGGCTATGAGGTTAATCTCCATCCAGCCCTGTGAGCAGGTCCTCCAACTTACAGGGAAATCTTGGGGGTTGGTGGGAGGATTGGCACACCAGCCACTGTAATAAAACCTCCTACTGTTCCAGTGTGGTGCTGAGGTGTCACCCACTACGCTCGGGTCTCAATCCAGGTGGGTCATCATGTGGTGGGTGTGACAACAAGCAATCAGCACGCGCTCCCAACCTCTCCCTCTTAAAAACACTGAACACCAGTGTGGAAGAAATAAATTGGAAGCAGAAAGAAAGAGATTTTGTCCTCAAGTAGGACCTCTTTGAGTCAGAAACCAGGCCGGAGGAAGCTTGTTCACGTGTCTTTTAATTTCTCTTCATGAAGAGGGAGCGCCCCGTTACAGCAGTCTACTAAGGGACAGTACCCCGAGCAGAGGTACAGAGACCCATACCTATGGACAACTGAAGTGCTGAGTTAAGGCTTACATATCACCCTACATTTACTCTGATTGGTTCGTTAGTGTGAAGGAAGATTATTGGATTATTTTGGCAAACAGCAAGTCAACATTATAATAATAATAATAATAATAAGAAGAAGAAGAAGAAGAAGAAGAAGAAGAAGAAGATTTTATTTCTTTAATGCCTTTAACCCAGGGGTCTCCATCTCTGGTCCTGGAGGTCCCCAGTGGCTTCAGGTTTTCATTCTAACCCTTTTCTTAATTGGTGACCAGTTTTTGCTGCTAATTAACTCCTTTTCCTTTCATTTTTGTTGACTTGTTTTTGAAGATTTGTTCCTCTGAATTGCTTCATTTCTTTCCTTAAATGGCACTCAAACAGAAATGAAATATGAAGACCAACTAAGTCAGGGCCTCAAACTCACACCAATTTCACTCCAGCCAGTTGCTTCATTAGTCTTGTCGTTAATTAAACTCGTTCTTTAATTCCATGGCTTGTTGCTGCTCTCGTTGTGCAATAGCAGACATTTCCAAACTTGTTGATTTTCTCTTTTCTACGAGCGTCATTAAAACGTTTTGTAGACTTGAGCAGATCAACAATCCTGAGACCTTCATCTTTCTTGATTTTCAGATATTGTATGATAGACGCCAGTTGTTTTGGCTCATTTTGTATCTCATTATTGTTTTGCTGCCAATTAAGGAAAAAGAAACAATTAAGGCAGGGGTGTCCAACTCTGGGCCTGGCGGGCCGCAGTGGCTGCAGGTTTTCATTCTAATCCTTTTCCTAATCAGTGACCTGTTTTCACTGCTAATTAACTCCTTTTCCCTCCATTTTGAGGATGTAGTCCTCTGAGTTGATTTGTTTCTTCATTAAATGGCAGCCAAACAGAAATGAGACGTGAAACGAGCCAACAGATGACCAGCTAAATTGAAACATCAAACTCCAGCCATTTTCACTCCAACCAGTTTCTTAATGGGAAGCCGATTCTTGCTGTTAATTGAAGCCTTTATTGAATATCAGGACTTGTTGCTGCTCTCATTCGGCCACAGCAGACTGTTGATTTTTTGTTTTTTTTTAAAGACCACCATCATAATGTTTTGGTGACCTGAGCTGACCAACATGACCGAGACGTCACCTTTCTTTATTTTCTGGTTAGCTGGTCATGTGGTGCCTTGTTTTGTGTCTCATTATTGTTTGGCTGCTCATTAAGGAAATAGAGACAACTAAGGGGGTCTGAGTCACGTCAATGAAAACTGGGGCAAAACAAGTTAATCAGCAGCAAAAACTAATCACTAATTAAAAAGATGGTTAGAATGAAAACCTGCAGCCACCGTGGCCCAACAAGACTGGAGTTTGACCTCCTTGAATTAAGGGGTCTGAGTCTTCAACAGCAAGCCAATTACAATGAATTCAAAAGAAGTTAATTACCAGCAGGCCACTAATTGAGAAATGGGTTAGAATGAAAACCTGCAGCCACTGGGGACCCTCCAGGACCGGAGTCGGGGACCCCTGTTTTAACCTAACAAGTTCTCCTTTCTCGGCTGTATGCTCAACAGCAATAAAAAAAAATCATTAGTGATCCAGGAGCGTGTTGATTAAAACAATTCACAGGCATCATCATAATTAGATTAATTTTTAAATAACTAAAACCTAAAAAAAGGACAAAGTAACTAAATAGTAAGAATCGCTTAAGAGTACCCAACCTGAGGAAAATCTGCAGAGCAGCAGAACGGTGACCGTCAGGGCTAAAATTCCAGCCTTAGCCATTGGCAGCGCACTTGAAGCACTTCTGATGGTCTGCAAGAATAAAAAGAACGTTTGTAAAATGAGACGTACGGGCATCGAAACGTTCACTTCAGCACAGTCCAGTCTGCTGGATTTATTTGCTGCAACTACAACTTTGTTCCAGTTACCCTCTGTAAAGCAAGCAAAC
This sequence comes from Polypterus senegalus, assembly GCF_016835505.1. Lineage (NCBI taxonomy): Eukaryota > Metazoa > Chordata > Cladistia > Polypteriformes > Polypteridae > Polypterus > Polypterus senegalus. Next base: position 17,988 of record NW_024379300.1, read on the forward strand.
GTGTCACTGTTTGTAAGATTTAGCAAAAGGGAACACTAAAAAGATTCTTCTGAAAACTGCAACATATAATCCAAACATTTATTTAGATATAACACGTCTTTATACGGTTAAGTGGCACGGGGACGCAGAGGCCACTGCACTAATCCAAGATGGATCGTCAGTCTGCTGCCTAGAAGAAATAGATATGAATTAATTTCTAAATCTGAAAGTACCAAAGCACTGGGGACATTTTCTCACCATTTGATGTTAGTCTTCTGGGTGAACCTTGGGACTGTGGGGTGGTGGCGTCCATGTCAGCAGCAAAAGACTATACAGTCACTTCTTTACACGGCACATTAAAACTTGGGAAATTCAAGATATCATTCAATGTTATGGGATTGGGGGGGTGTCACAGGGAGATCCAAGTGGACCACAAGGAGGAAAGGAGGCAAAAAGGAGACGTGAGATACAACTGAGGTAAAAGGGATCAAAATAGAGAGTCAGGTTTGAAGAGCACAGTATATTTTGTGAGATCTCCTTCTCGTTTTGTTTTAATCTCTTCCAAGACTTCATATTTGTTACTAGACTGACGCCCTTATCCACATGACTTACAACGTCTGAGATGTGATTGGTTACATTTCAGTCGGAGCAGAGGCAGATGAAGTGACTTCTTGTGGTCACACGCTGGTGTCAGTAGTGGGATTTATCTGCCTTTTTCTTTTCTGATGAGTGTGATCTGTTTGGGGCACAGCAATATAAATTAGAGCAACTAACAGTATTAATCAGAAACAAGGACTACAGCTTTGAAATCCGAGTCAAGTGTTTTATTACCACAAACGGCTGTCCATACATTTCACCTGAAATTACTGAGCACACAATGCAATGACTTTGAAATTACAAAAAAAAAAAGTCAAGACACTGCTTGGAAAAGGTGAGCCCCTTGTGTTACTTTGCTGAGATCTCTGCTGACATTCAAAAGGAGACTCTCGTGAGAGTACGGGGTAAAGGATTCAGGAGAAAAATCTGAGAAGCACGAGAAGAAAGACCAGGGGCCTCTGTATAAACTGCGTACGCACAAAAATGTTGCGCACTCCCGTTTCCAGGCTCAAGTCGCAATGTATAAAACCTAAACTTGACGTAAAGCCACACACATTTTCATGCTGCCTAAAACCCTGGCATACGCAAGTTCTCCGCTCGGTTTTGTAAACTGGCAGCACCCAGCATCAAAGCAGCGCTACTGTTCCTGTGTGGTTTCCCTTTCTTTTTTAGATCCATATTCCTGATGCGGCTTTATAAATACACTGAAATTAACCACTGTCATGGATGCCAGGGGCACCGTGAGGGACCGGATGTGGGTTTGCGCCCACCCTGGATCATGTGGGGGCCGCCATCCTGGTTGCTTTGGGGGCCACGGGTTGAGGGCATGGAAGCCCCATCCTGTAAGGGCCTGTGGTCACCACCAGGAGGCGCCCCAATTCCTTGGGGACCTGTTACCTCAGCACTTCCGCCACACCAGGAAGTGCTGGGGGGAAGATTAAGGAGGACACCCGGTAAGCTGCTGGGAGAACAGCCGGCACTTCCGCCACGCTGGGGCGTGGCCAATGGGGGAGTGTCAGAAACCATCCGGGAGCGGATAAAAGGGGCCGTCTCCCTTCATTCAGGGCTGGAGTCGGGTGGAAGAAGGACAAGGCACGAGAGAGAGTGGAGGCGGCCCGAAGAAAGGTATTGTGTGGCCAGGACTGTGTGTGTTGGGGGTTTGTGCACGAGACTGGGTCTTAGTGACCATAAATATTGTAAATATTTGTACATAATAAACATGTGGTGGTGAGTAACAACATGTCCGCCTGTCTGTGTCCAGGTCGGCTCCACACCCCATATTGTTTATCAGTTTAATGCATCTGATTGTAATTAACCTGTAACAATATAATGGTCCACGGAATGGTCAAACTATTCTAAATGTAATAGCTGCTTTAGACTTGTTACTCTCACTTCACCTTCTTCTTCTTCTGTCAGCTGCTCCCATTAGGGGTTGCCACAGCGGATCATCTTTATCCATATCAGTATTTATATCACTGTATCTGAGTGTGAATCACAGCTGTACAGGAGCTGATCGGAAAGAGAATTATCGGTATACAGCATCAAGCAAACGCTGCCTCAGCCATGCTGTCTATTGAACTACTCTCATATGGCAAACGCTTCAGAGCCTTTCCCCTACGGACGTCGCGGTTCAGAAACAGTTTCATCCCAAAAACTCTAAACGCACTTAATTAATTGCTCCTTGTAGAACTGTTTGTATTTATAAGTACAATCACCTCACTGTAAACTTCTGATACATTTATAATATTGCACAACCTGCGCCACTTTATAAAGCGCGTATTTACATATGACTACGATATCATTTTTAATATGAAATGCAGCAAAATATGTTTATTATATTATATTATACAGATAAAACATTAACATCATTTAAATAATCTATATTGTTAATAATTACACATCTGAGGACACGGTGCTGCAGCGCTAGTAATGACCTGGTGCCCCGTTCAGAGATTGTTTCTGCCTCTCGCTGTATTCTTGCTGAGACTGGCGTGACCCTGGAAGGATAGATGGATAGAATAATTAAACATGTACTGTGAAGATATTTCAGTGTTTCTTAAAGGTTTTGAAGAATCAGCATTCTCAGCTTACAGGTGGCTTAACGTCTATTACAGAGCTGATTGTGTGGCGATTGGTTACTTGGAGAAAGAAATGGAAGGACAGGAATTGGGGGTTAGTACGTTTGAAAGAGACAGTACTGCTGCAATAAATTATTTCATCGAAGGTCGCGCATGGCGCAGCAAACATCTTGCATGAGTCAGGAACAATCTATGGATGGGGCACCAGCTCGTCACTATCACTGCACCACCGTGTTCCCATGTTTAATAACATGCTTTAACTCCTATCATCATGAAAATGATATCAAGTATACATCTCAGTATTTAAATTATTCAGAGAGCTGTAATATCACGAATGTAATGGATTCTGTGTCCTGCCGGAGGAAGAAAAAGACCATTTAAGAAGCACGTAGTGATTCACACGCAAAGAGCACATAGAAGATCAAATACATTACAAAGCATTTAACATGCTACTTTAGTTAGTTTAGTTACGATGGGATTTGAGAAGCTAGTAAATTTAACGATTAACGATTAATTTAACGATTTATGACAAAATAAACTATGTGCCTTCTTATTTCTTTGTACCCTAATAAGCTTTCATATGACACTCAGACGGTGGGATATGACTCGCCCTTTTCACGGCGACTTTGATATCTGACAACTTCTTGTTTATTTCAGGCACTGTGCCACTTTGTGAACTTGAGCTTTCGAGTTTCTCCGACATGCTATGTCACTAGATCAACTTCCTTTTGTTGTTTATACCACTGTTTAAACCAACAAATAGTACGTTTTTCCTTGCCTCCACTTGGTATTCGCTGAAATTCTTCTATTTTCCCTTGTGCTTTTGCCATTGTCTTTTTCACATGAGGCTGAGCTTAAGGGCTATTTATATTAATTTGCATTTTCAAAGAGTCAAATTCTGGGAGGAGTTGGATGGGGTAGCAGGTGCGTGCATGTACGTTACTTCCACGCTGACTGGGATTTATGGAGCGGAAGAACGTGGAAGTTGGCAAACACACAGATTTATGCATCTGGATTTTTTTGTGCATACGCACATTTCCGCATTTGTCCGTACACCATGTTTTAGTGTGAATTCTTCACACGGCATTATGCATGAGTCCCCAGGTCACCCTTTTCTTTCTTTCTGATCTCATTGCTGTTGAGGGAAAACCAAAAAGATGTGATGGAGATGTCTTGTTTGGGTTAGCAATTTCACATATTTAATTCTGCTTCATTCTGTCTTTGATTGGAAGCACATGAAGGCCATGACAGTAATTTAATTAGTTTATTTTTTGATTTGATGGACTATGTTAATCCCTGAGAGGACATTGTCATTTCACGTGATCTTTGCTCAAATGCCCAATGTGTTTTGTCAGTAGTCCTGTATTTACAGGGAGTGTAAGGTGCTTCATTTTAACAATATTCAGTGTCTCTTCATTGAATCACATTCTGCTAAAACTAATTTATAAAGCAAAGTGCATCAGAGCTTTGAATGAAGGACGTTATATGAATTAAACCAGGGGTGTCGAACTCCGGGCCTGGAGGGCCGCAGTGGCTGCAGGTTTTCATTCTAAACTCTTTTCTAATCAGTGACCAGTTTTCACTGCTAATTAACTCCTTTTCCTTTCATTTTAATAGCTCTGTTTTTAAGGATTCAGTCCTCTGAGTTGATTCCTTTCTTCATTAAATGACAGCCAAACAGAAATGAGATGTGAAACGAGCCGACAGATGACCGGCTAAACTGGGGCTTCAACCTCCAACCACTTTCACTTCAGTCACTTTCTTAATGAGAAGCCGATTATTGCTGTTAATTAAATCCGTTATTTAATTCCATGGCTTGTTGTTGCACTCATTCTGCCACAGCAGACATTTCCAAAACTGTTGATTGTTCTGTTTTTTCTAAGAACGCCATCAAAATGTTTTGGTGACCTGAGAGATCAACCTTACTGAGACCTTCACCTTTCTTTATGTTCAGATATTGTGTGATGGGCACAGGTGAGCTGTGGTGGCTTGTTTTGCGTTTCATTATTGTTTGGCTGCTAATTAAGGAAAAAGAGACCACTAAGGGGCCTGAGTTAATTAATTAAAACTAAGGCAAAAGAAGTTAATTAGCAGCTGTCATTTAATGAAGAACGGAATTAATTCAGAGGATGGAGCCCTTAAAAACAGGGCTATTAAAATGAAGGGAAACGAAGTTAATTAACAATGAAAACTGGTGTCTAATTAAGAAGATGGTTAGAATGAAAATCTGCAGCCACTGCGGCCCACCACGGCCAGAGTTCAACACCCATGAAGTAAACCATTGATACGCCACAAATTGTGCGGCTGTGCCAGCCAAATGCCGTCTGACGATGCCCACTGTGTAAGGTGCTGCTGACAATGAGGCAGTTTGGGGAGACTGAAGAAGCGGCTGACTGATTTCAAATGGTGATTCCTGCACGTGCGCCCGTCCATTTTCAAAACGCAGGGTTGTGGGGACACAGGTGCCAATCCCAGCAAGCCTAAGATGCAAGGAAGCAGCAATCCTTGGACAGGGTGCCAGTCCGTCACTGGGTGAAGACCCTCGCACTTCAGGGGGCCCGTTTAGTATGGCCAGTGCGCCTGACCTGCATGCCTTCAGGCTGTGGAAGGAAACGCACACAGACACAGGGAGAACATGGAAGGGAGCACCTTGGTACTTGAACCCGATTCTCCTTCTTGTGAGGCAGCAGTGCCACCTCTTTCTGTACATATTTTATTTAAAGAAATAAACAAAATGAACGCACCGTGATTAAAGAAGGTGATCATTCTTTCTTTAGTTGATTGTTTGTATTTTATTCTTATTAACACCAGAACTAAATTTAGCAGACAAACAAAACAAAACACACCTTAAAGTAGCGCAACATCAACAACACTCAACATAGCCATTCAGACGTTTTTTAAACTTAAAGTGCAACAACGAAGCCCCAAAGCTCTGAAACTCACCCACTGCCAGCAAACACCCACCAGTTTCGGGGTCTGAACAAATCCCTTTTGGTGTTGCCGTCTGTCTCACTAAAACACCTCGGCTGTGCTGCTAGAATGAGTGCTGCTCACCAGCTTCTGGGATTGTGCCTTTGCAATGCATTCTGGGTGCTAAGGGTACAACTTTTAACCTGAAAATATTGATCCTCTTTCCTGTAAGTCACACATATTTACCGTCGAGATCTGGCAGATGCACCAGCGTGCCTGTTACACAGTTGTAAGTTAATTTTCAACTTAGATGTCTCCTTTATATAAAGAGAGTCCAGCGAGGTGCTGGTCACCTGTAAAGTCACAATGATAGAAGCAGACGTCTCCTTTAAATCTATTGCCATAAGCTCACATGTGAAATGACGGTTCGTGTTGTGGAAAATACTGCAAAATACCAGGGATTGAACAGAACGGGTGGCAGCATGTTGGCACAGTAGGTAGCACTGCAGCCACACAGATCAGGTTCCTGGGCTTGAATCCTGCCTCTGGTTATGGTCCCACAGTATGGCTGCAAGCAGACTTCAGTTTCCTCCCACATCCTTAAAAACATACAAACTAGGCTGGGCAAGTCTAAATGGACCGAGTGTGAGCGCAACTGGGGTCTGTTGTGGACTGGCCATCTGCCCAGGGCTGTTTGGCACCTGATGTTGCTAGGAAAGGTGCCAGCTATCTGTGACTTCAAATTGGATTCCATGTATAATATAATATAAAATGGGGCTGCACGGTGGCGCAGTGGGTAGCGCTGCTAGCTCGCAGTAAGGAGACCTGGGTTCGATTCCCGGGTCCTCCCTGCGTGGAGTTTGCATGTTCTCCCCGTGTCTGCGTGGGTTTCCTCCGGGCGCTCCGGTTTCCTCCCACAATCCAAAGACATGCAGGTTAGGTGGATTGGCGATTCTACATTGGCCCTAGTGTGGTGTGTGGGTGTGTTTGTGTGTGTCCTGCAGTGGGTTGGCACCCTGCCCAGGATTGGTTCCTGCCTTGTGCCCTGTGTTGGCTGGGATTGGCTCCAGCAGACCCCCGTGACCCTGTATTCGGATTCAGCGGGTTAGAAAATGGATGGATGGATAATATAATATTGTCGGCACGCTGGCGCAGTGGTAGCTCTGCTGCCTCGCAGTAAGGAGACCTGGGTTCACTTCCTGTGTGGAGTTTGCATGTTCTCCCCGTGTCTGCGTGGGCTTCAAAGACATGCAGGTGAGGTAGATTGGCGATTCTACATTGGCCCTAGTGTGTGTGCTTGGTGTGTGGGTGTGTTTGTGTGTGTCCTGCGGTGGTTTGGCACCGGGATTGGATCCTGCCTTGTGCCCTGTCTTGTCTGGGCTTGGCTCCAGCAGACCCCTGTGTTCGGATTCAGCAGGTTGTGGGATGGATGGATAATATAATATAATA
>NW_024379301.1:0-69774 GCF_016835505.1 Polypterus senegalus
TTTTCCCCAATTTTAGAGACTTATTCGAACTTGAGACCCTGTGATAAGTCACTAGGTCACTGATGTTTGACATAAAAACAAATTCTCACTTAGAAGATCTGTTCAAAACCTTCATAAAATATGGCGAGATCTAATTAATAAAACTTACAATAAGCATCCATAGAGGAAAATGAAATTCTGCTCTTTCTTTATTTATTTTCCTAAATTATCAGAATTTTGGCCCAGCTCTCGCTCTTCTATCTTTTCTGGGTTGAGCGTGAATCCTGTTTGGTAGTTTTTATTTTTGCATTTTTTTGTTTGCTTATATTTCTGTTTTAAATTTCTGATTGTTTTATATTTTTTATTTTGACTTTGAAAGTCATTTGTTGTATACGTTGAACTTGATTGTATGCAATGCTATTTTAAAATAAAACAACATTGTACCCAGCGATCCTAATTCAGTGTGAGTTTCTGTTATTACAGTTAAGTCCCCTTAAGTAGCTGATGGAATATCAGAGGACTTTAGGGTGATGTTGTCTGAGTCTCCACTGAGGAACACCTGGGATTCTTTCACATGAAAGGCCAGAAGGACACCACACAATGTCTTCTAAAACTCTCCTTCTTGTGTCCCTACTCATCATCACCAGTGAAGCTGTGCTGCCTTCAAGTTCTCGCTTTATTTTCCTCTCTTTCCTCACATGAAGTGTTCTTCTTCCTATTCCACTCACCTTCATCTCGTCCATCACCCTCCTTGTCTCCTTCAGTGTCTCTCTCTCTCCCTCAAGTCCCTCCTGATGTCACTCAGTGTCTACAGCTGTTTCTGTTTGGACACACAAGAGGACACGCCTGGTCAGATCAGAATTCACGTCATTTTGTGATTTCTTCCTCTCTTCTGACTACTGATATTTTCACAACAAATGTGTTTGACATTCTCATGACACAAATCATCACGTGACATTCTTCTCCCTGAAATCATCTCTCTGCTCCTGTGGTGGTCCCTCTCCGAGGTGCCCCTATGAACAGAAAGATTTTCTATTCTTCTAATTGACAGACAGAACTGTCCCCTCCGACTCACACATGGAGCTCAATTCACTCCTGAAAGAGACTTATGTTAGTTTGAAGTGTCTAAACGTTTGTCTCTAAAATCTCGCATGTGTAGGGATTTCACTTTCACCAAACCACAAATCTTTTAATTCTCGCAGAGAGGCCTGTTCAATTTGAAGAAACACTACTTTTCCCTGATGGCAACAGGAATCAGATGATCTACAAGTCTCTCGACTTGAAGTTTAAATCTGAACAATATATTCAATCTCTCTCACGCTTTGTTTGTGCTGTAATGCATCTTTACTATCATTTTGTGCTTCTAAATGGACAAAAGTCTCCTCTCCAGATCTTGCTTCCATCTCTCTGGACTTCCAAAAAGTCTCTTCAGAAAGATCACATCTTGTCTCTTATAATAGAGAGATGTTTATTAAGTTTATATGTTTTGGTTTCACCAGAGCTCTCAAGACCACCCAGCCATCCCTGTTAAGTGGTCAGCCTTAGATGTGCAGGTGGGTGAGCCTGTGTCTCCTGATGAACTACCGCCAGGCAGACTCAAGGAATGCTGAGCAACACGGGAGCAACAAGGAACAGGCCCGACCTTCACTCTGTGCACCTCAAAAGGAATAAAAAATTTTTTTTCTTTTATTCAAAAATCACCCAAGGGGGTCTCAGGGGCTTTAACGGCCTTTTTTTTTGGGGCCCCCCCCTGACCCCAAAAAAAAAACAAGAAAATCGAGGTTAAAAAACAAAAAATAGAGCTAATGTTCCAAAGCCCAGTCCATCTAAACTCATTTTTTATCAAGTAGGAAAAACCCATAAAGAAAATGAGAAATGAAAACCCCCCGGGGAAAAGTCCGGCCAAAAATAAAAAATTATACTAAAAAAAGGCAAAGCCCTTACACTGACTGACTACACAATTCCCCAAATTTCCCCTGGGGTAGGGCTGAAATTAGGCAGGTTTTCCCCCGGCTTCCCTAAAAATTTGGGGCAGGTTTTTTTAAATTTAGCGTTGGTCATAACTGCAAGCTATTTTTCTCCTTTAAATGTAATGGAGTTCAGCTGGATGGCCCTGGGGGGAGTGGTACATCCCCCCCTTAAATGGAGAAAAATAAGACCTCCCAAAAAGGGTGAACAAAAACGCCCTTTCACAATTGAGAAGGCAGAAAAAATTTTTGAACAAGTGATGCACACAAATTTTTTCATAAATACAAGCATATTATAAGTACAGCTACTCGGAAAAAAAAAGCAGGGGAACCTAAGTTTATATTAAATTAAGTTCATAGACAGGCTGTGCTGGGTTTTTAATTTTGTGCCCGCCCATATAAGGCCGCCGTCGCGGAATCCAATAGTAAACGCCGCTAAATATTCACGGTAAGGACGTGCTTATGCAGAGGAAGATGAGATGGTCAGGGTGGTGTTTGGCCAAACTCATAAAAGAGGAGAAACTTTAAGGAACGGGAAAAAGTAAAAGGGGAGGGAGGGTTGATTATTGGCGCAGGCAAAACCACAATACAGCGGGTCATGTACTGTGTGTGTGTTCTGAATTGGGGGATCACTTCCAAAAATATATCTTTCGCTATTTAGTCCATATGTGTCCCAAGGGCAGGCCCCATCCGCCCCCCGGTAATTATATCCGCCCCAAAAATCATTTTATATATTATTGTTATTAATGGCCCGGTATAAAGCGCTGGTAACACAATAGACTACAGACCCCATAATGCAGCACTTCAGCTGCCTTCCCGAATATTTACCCGTTAATCAAGTCAGCGATGCTGCAAGTTTTGCAACCCCAACCCCATCCCGGAAGAGAAAGGATTCTGAAATAGACCCTTTTAAAAAGCAGGGGAGGTGAGTATATTTTTTACTGACATTCCCGGAAAACCCCCGGTGTCCATTTGTGGAGCTAATGGGCTGTAATTACAGAATTTAAACTAAGACGCACTATGAGACAAAACATCAGGATCCAAAAGACCTGAATGCAATGCAAAGATAAAAAAGCAAGAGTTAAAAGAAGAATCTGACACTTCAGCAGCGTTTTTCCCGGAAAAAATCACAAAGTGATTTCAAGTGAAGCTACTTTTAGGGGAACAAAAATGCACCAGTAACTTGCCCCACTTTCCCTGTTGCCAAGTAATTTGAACCAAGTGGGCCCGGTGTTCCCAAAACAAATTTGTGATAAACGGCGACTGGTTCGAGGGTTGGTGACTTTGAAGAAAAAAAAAAGAATTTTGAGTTGTTTAACCCATTTGCGGGTCATGTGGAAACTGCACTTGTGGATATTCAGATGGGTGATTGAGCTGCAGTGTAATGGCACACTGAAGGCAAAGTAGAACCTGCGGGGCCCGCACAGTTTATTCACCCATTCCCAGAAATGCTCCAGCCCGTCAGGGGCCCCCAACCTTGTGCATGTTTGGTAGCACATATCTGTGTGGGCTTTTCCCAGTGATAAAGACTAACAAAACAGCACAAGTCGCCTCATGATGAGCACCGAATCCATCCGAGAATTCCACAAACAGAACCTCACAGCAAAAAGAAACAACTTTGGGGAAAAAGATGTCAGGCCCGCCTAAAATGACATAAAACAAAGACAACTGAATATTTGATTTGTTATTGCAAAAGAAACATTTATTTATATTTCCAGGGTTTTTTTATGCAGAATGTTCAATTTTTAATTTGTATAATTTTGACAGAATATATTTTTATGGAGAGCAAAAAACTTTGGGATATTTAAAATCTAAGTTTATTTTTTTTTATAAAATTACATAAGAAAAGAAATTTTAATGTTTGTTCTTTTTTCGTTTTCTTTATATCTAACTTGTATAATTTAAACAGGGTATATTTTATGGAGAAAAAATATTATGTTATTTAAGGTTTGAGTTGATTTATTCCGAATAATATTCCGTCTGATTTTATTATATTTATGTTCAAAAAAATTAATTTCAAAAATTTTTAAAAATTTTAAAAGTTTAGTTTTAGTGTGTTCAAAAATGTTTATCCCGTTGGGCCCGCCTAGTGTGTTTTGGATTTTTGGGCCCCCGTGCAATTGAGTTTGAGACCCCCATTTGTCAACAAATATCTTGTGGAATGAATTTTAAATTTTCCTTTACATTTGTATGGTGAAGAAAAATTTATGCAATGATGCCTACATTTAACTTTTTAAATTTCCCACGTATTTCTGTCGACTAAATAAAAAAATTCCTTCTATTTAAAACTTAAATATAACTTGAACGATACATAGTTCATAATATCCACAAAAATTTTCCTAAAGGGGGACCCGTTTTTAAAAAACAGCGATTGTATGATATGAAATAGCCTGCCTATTTTTATTTAGGAATGGATAAATAAATTAAGATTTGTACAAATAATGTTTTTCATTTTTTCCTTGATGTTCTGCCACCCCCAGCAACAGTTCTGCACCCCAAAGAGTGTGTATATATATATATATATATATGTGTGTGTATGTATATATATATATATATATATATATGTATATACTAGCAGAATAAAAAGGCCAGAAGAAGAGTGTGTTAAAGAAGTTATAAAAAAAAAGCAAACATTTTAAAAAAAAACGAAGATGATTGTTAATGTGATTGTTTTGTCATTGATATGGTTGTTGTTGTCATATCTATCTATTTATATATATATATTTATATATATGTATATCTGTATATATATATATATATATATATATATATATATATATATATATATATATATATATATATAAAAAGAAAATACCTCAATTGGCAGGGGAAAAGTAAAAAGAAAAAAACATTTTAATAAAAACGTAAATGATTTACAATGTAATTGTTTTTATTCTCATGAGTGTTGTTGGTATATATATATATATATATATATATATATATATATATATATATATATATATATATATATATATATATATATATATATATATATACACACAGACACATATATACATACTGTATATAAAATATACATATCTACATATATACTGTATATACACATATATATACAAATCTACATATATTTTCCAAAATATATATATATATTAGGTGGGACTCTATTAAAAATTAACCCAATTAATTAAGGCTGTGTAAAATTAATCTTGATTAATGTATTTTCGAACAAATTTCCCCCAAATAAATTTTTTTTAATTTAAAAGGTTTTAGTGGCACAGAATCAAATAATAGATTTGGGACATGAATATTGTAAACTGAGGCTTTTTTAATTTCTAAAAAAAACCCTTTTAAAAACTGCATTTGAATTCAAAACAGAAACAATAATATCATCCCTGGTTAAAAGGGCAGATTTAAAAAATAAAGTGGTATTTTAAGTTTTTTTAAGTAGATTTTCAGAATGTATTGTTTTTAAATAAAAAACCCAAAAAATTTCAAATAAAGTGCAGTTTTTCTTTTTAAAAATAAGCCGGAAACATAAAAGGAAATTTGCCCGCAATTTTTAAACTCTAGTAACATTAGAAAAAATTATTTTGTCATTAGACTAAAACAGTGTGATCATTGAACATTTTGTAATTAGATGTAATTAGAATTACTAATCGTCATGGAAGTCCAATGATCCCCAGTAAGAGCCACAAAGTCCATTTGTAATGCATCTAATTTTGCTTGCTTTTTCAGTGTGCACAAACCAGGCTTTTATCAAGGCTTCTTCGGGTAGTCGAAATGATCAGTCGTAGGAACGCCCTTTATTCCGACTCTAACATTTTTGTAGCTGTGATGTGTGCATCAGTGTAATGGATATACCAGGAATCAAGTGCATCAAAGCCCCGTTTGCTTGAATTGAAAGTGTGATTAAATGCGCTTATTTTTTAGCGTTATGGAGTACATGCATGGAAGCTTCTCAGCTGTGCTTGTGCTAATAAAGGGAAACATTTTAAAAATAGCGTAACATGATTCTGAGTTAACCGAATATTTTTTCATACGTCCCAAACCAAGGAGATCGCGAAGGTAAAATGGGTCGAAGCTGCCGCATATACTCAGTGCATCCCCTCGGGAATCGAACCTCGAATTTCGGCATTAGAGGCAAGACTCTAAGACTTACACCAGCCACAGCGCGGTGGCTTGTCTATGCTTGAGGTATGTACTGTAGATCGGGGTATATATATACATTTATATATATACCCGTGTAATTGCTGTGGAGAAGTAGAAGTTATGAAAAGAAAAAGGAACATTTTAAAAATAACTTAACATGATTGTCAATATACAGTAATTGTTTTGTGAGTGTTATTGAATGTTGCTGTCATCAAGGATTTGATTATCATTATTTCTTTCAATCAGACTCGTATTTTGTAGGATGTGTTGTGCTCAAGTTACATTCCGTGTTTGTCAATCGTTGTAAAGATAAGAGGTTTCATTCATCGATTAGTTCCTTACTGCATTAATAAACAGCTCGTCTTCCTTTTTATCTGTGATGTGACAAACTGCATGCACGGGTTTTTTACACTGTCTTCCTTTAGCAGGACATTCACTTTTTCCACCGTGTGCTTTGTTTCCGCGAGTAGCTGCACTTATGAATATGATTGTATGTACCAGGACGCATCATATTTTTCTGCTGCTTTCTCAATTGTGTAATTCGGTTTTTGTTCAGCACTCTTTGGAACTGTTGCTTTTTGTCTGTGCACTGCGTCAGTTCAACGCGTGAGCAGCTTGGTGTTCTTGCATGAAGGTTCCTAGCCTGTGCTGGTGCCACCGTGTAATGTCAGCTAAGACCCGGCACTTAAAAGTTTCTCTCGCGAAGTTTCAATGAGTCTGTGCCAAACACCACCCTGACCATCTCATCTTCCCTCTGCATAAGCACAGTCCTCTCACACGTGAATATTTACCGGCAGTGTTTGTATTGGATTGCCGCTGATGGACAGCCCTTATATGGGCAGGCACTAAATTACAAACGCTAGTGGCAGCCTGTCTATGAACTTAATTTAATATAAACTTACGGTTCACGCCGTGCTTTGTTTCGCAAAGTAGCTGTACTTATATGATATGCTTGTATGCATCATTTGCTTCATAATTTTTCTCTGCCTTCCTCAATTGTGAAATGGCATGTTTTGTGCTCATCGCTGTTTGGAGTTCTTCCTTGTGCTCACGACTTACGTAGAGGCGTGATGATGTCACGCGCAACTCCGGTCCCCACGACCATCTCTAACTCAACTCCATTACATTATATGTAGAAAAATAGGTTCCAGTTATGACCCTTATGCATAGAATTTCGAAATGAAACCTGCCCAACTTTTGTAAGTAAGCTGTAAGGAATAAGCCTGCCAAATTTCAGCCTTCTACCTACACGGGAAGTTGGAGAATTAGTGATGAGTCAGTGAGTCGGTGAGTGAGTGAGTGAGGCAGTGAGGGCTTTGCCTTTTATTATATATATATATATATATATATATATATATATATATATATATATATATATATATATGTATATATGTGTGTGTGTGTGTGTGTATATATATATGACAGCAACACTCACACATTGACAATCATGTTACGCTATATTTTAAAATGTTTCCTCTTCTTTTTCATAACTTCTTTAACACACTACTTCTCCACTGCAAAGCTGGTATTCTGCTAGTTTCTAATATAAGGACAACTGAATATTTGTGTATTCAAGTGTATACAGACAGACAACATCAACAGACAACACCAAACATGAGTCTGTGTTACCTTAGTTGTTCTTTCTCTTGCACTTTTAGAAAAGCAGACAACTTGTGGATTTTATTTTCATAATTTATATCAAACAATTTTCCAGTAAACATCATTCATTCAGAACCAGCTTTTAAATGTTCTTGTTTCAGTTCTGCTTTAGTTCTTAGATACTTATTAAGTTTTTCTCGAGACAGCACTGTGATGGCAGTTTGGTTTTCCTCACAGGTTTTTACTTACACTCCCCTTACAGCTCCCTCTGTGTGTGTGAGACACTGCTCTGAACTGATTCAAGTCTACTTTAGTTTTCTTACTGAATTTATGAAGAGACCCTCACAACAGCTAAGCCTTCTTCTTCACACAGTTATGGTGATGTCAACTCCCAGAATTCACCCCCTAACTTTATCTTAACTACCTTTACTGGTTATCTTTTAGTGGCAAAAAAATGTACAACTGCTGGTTGATGTCCTCCTTCAGTAATTCTAAAGATTTTAGAGGTGGTCTCTGTTACTGGTGCACCTTGCTTTCCTTTATCAAGTCAGAACTGAATGAGACCCCCACATTCACCTCCATTTCAGGGGTCTTCAGCTCTTACCGTCTGGCACTCACGTTACCCTTTGGCGCAGAAGAGATCATTTAGCCTTTATGATGCCCACAATAAGGGTCTTACTACAGGGCAGAAGATAATCCAGGGGCAGAGATCAGAGGTCTAGTGCTTACAAAGGGTTATAAAGGATGGAGTGGACTTGCTGCTAATGCTGCCTTGGATAATAATAAAATATATAATAATTCATTACATTTATATAGCGCTTTTCTCAGTACTCAAAGCACTATCCACACAGGGAGGAACCGGGAAGCCAACCCACAATCTTCCACAGTCTCCTTACTGCAAAGCAGCAGCACTACGACTGCGTCACCTGTGAGGACAGAACAGAAATCCAAATTTTTACTGCTAATTCCTGCAAGTGTTGTCCATCAAGTTGAGTTTTGGCTCCTTCTTCAGTCAAAAAGTGATAAAGAGTGACAAACTGAGACATTGCTGGTTATCATTTGCTGTGGTTGATCAGACTGATCAGATGAAATCGAAAACTGTCAAGGAGAGTCCTGGTGAAGTGAACTGACATCTGAGCTGAAGTTACGAGTCAATAAAAGAGGGCAGGCGGTGGCAGCTTAAGAAAAAGACTTCTGACCAAGCAGTGCCAGTCTGTCCTACAATTAAATGTCTGCTTTCAGGGACATCTGAAGAACTGATTTATGTAAATCAATCCAAATCAAGTGATAGCCAAACAACAGAAAACATAAAGAGATCAACAATTAGATGTCGATATTAGTGACCTGATTTATATTAAACTGATAAATATCAGGCCACGTCATAGACTTCATTGTTGTTTGAGATGTTGGTTTCTAAACGTGTTCACCTGTGAGCCGAGCTCTTTAATATCCCAGCGAGGACTCGCCACATTTGTGTGACTTACTGAGACCTGGCAAAGCTGATGTGACACTAGTCCTTTATCTGAACATACTGTACATTGAGGTTGTGTAGTCGTGATGGGGATTTAAAATTTGGCTTAGATGGTCAGACTTGCACTTCTAGTAAGTTCTTTACATTTCTGCTGGACTTGTTAGGGTTTTACCAAATATGAAAGCTCCGAGTCTTTGTCATAATCATACATTAGGTGAGATTATCACTCAGGGGTATGACATTCAAACTGATTGACATGTGACAATAATGTGTCTCTTAAACAGCCCTGAGATCAGCCAAATGCAAACTCTGATTCTGACACCACAAAGACAGACGAGCAGCTAAGCACACTCAGCGTGTAAGTGTCAGCAGTACAGAGTGTGTCTATTGAGCGTGTCAGACCTTCTTTTGAATTACGCTTAGGATGACATTGTGTGCTCACTTACTACGCTACATCAGCCAACTGTAACATCATCTTCTTAAGAACACCTCAGGAGGGTCCAATGTCAGACATTTCACGCTGTAGCCCCCGCGGACGCCTGCACTCTGCCAGTGGACATTTCTAGACAGCAGGCTATAGTTGGCCTCCCACTGCCTTTGAATCTCAAAAGAGAAACTGATCAGAGCAGAAAGAAACTTAGCTGGCTGTGAGGAGAGAAAACAGTTGTTTGTGGGCCATCTTGGGGATCTCATCCTGAGCTGTTTCGCAGGACTTGCACCAGTCTCACCAGGATGGACTCCAGCAGCCAATGCTCTGAAATTGAAACATCAGGTTTATAAGGTCCAGTAAAACCTCGATTATCAGTCAGGGTCAGGACCGAGGCTGTGACGGATAAGAGAAAGACGGATAACAGATCAGCTACTTTAAAAATGACATACAGTAGATTAGTTTAGCTGAACAGTCGTGAAAACCATATTAACAAAATGAATTAATTAATATAATATTGTAATGACCAGCGTAATAAGCAAATACATCTCAGAGGTCCTGGAGTTTTCTACATTTAACGTGGAGTCTTCGTTCCCTCACAAGCGGTGTCCTGTCTTACACTGCTACTTGGCTTATAGAGCTCTCCTAAACAATCAAAGAAAGTTTTCCCTACCGATCAGTTGATCTCCTGCCACTCGCTGTGTATTTCTGATCCCACAAACACTCCTGCTTATTTTCTCCTGACTCCCTGCTCCACACCTTCCCTTCTCTCCTCACTGAACATCACAAGCTGCCTGCACACCTCAATATATTAACACAACCTGATATAACAGAATATATAAAGAAAATTACAATGCAGAAGACCATTAACATTAATACAGAATAGCTGTTACCGCTCACTGGTTTCCATTTTCAGCACATTTTTCAATTATTTCAGCATCCCGCTTTATATCGTTCACTATTGGCCTTCCTACTCCGTCATTGAAGCAATACTTGAAGAGCTGTTGCTGTTTCGTAAACGTTTAATAAGTTCAAACAGCACACACATATGTTGATAGGCCATAACAATGCATAGTAGTTTAGTTTAATTATAACAAAAGAGAAAAGCTACAAACCACTATTAAAGCTGAAGGTACGAACGGACACTGGGATTTCTGTTGTTCCAATGTGCAGAACTCACAGTAGTAATCGGGAGACGCTGGCGTGCAGAAGGTTGGGTTTTTGTTATTTAGTCTTGACAGTTAATCAAGTGACAGATATTCGGGTTTTACTGTAGATGAATAGATTTCTCTGTCACATTAAATGTACAAATTCCTTAACTCAAAGTTATTCAAACAGTTTCCATTAAACACTAAACATCACTCACCTGTTTTTCTTCTCTTTCCGTCTCCAGCTCAACCATTTCATGATTTTTATGTCCAGTCACCACACACATCATGCAGATGCAGGAATCATCAGTTTTACAGAATATCTCCAGACTTTTCTGATGTTTCTCACAGAGTTTCTCCTTCAGATTTCTATCAGGATCAACCAACTTGTGGTGCTTCAGGGTCGCTACTTCATAGTGAGGCTGCAGGTGAGTCTGACAGTAGGAGGCCGGGCAGGTGAGACAGGACTTAACCGCTCTGAACTTCTTCCCAGTACAGAAGTCACAATCCACGTCTCCAGGACCGTCATTATTCTGAGATGGAAAAGAAGGAGGAGGTGGAGTGAGTACCTTGTCCCAAATTTCTTAATGACTTCATTCAGCAGAGTGTTTCTTCGTAGAGCAGGCCTCGTGGTGAAGTTTTCTCTGCACTGAGGACAGCTGCACACTTGGCTCTGATCCCAGTAGTTAATTAAGCACTTCAGACAGAAACTGTGACCACAGGGGATGGTGACAGGGTCAGTCAGGGTGCCCTGACACAACAAGCAGGTGAACTCGTCCTGTGACACAAACAGCTGGGCTTCAGCCATCGTCAGTCTGAGGAGAGGCAGGAAGAGAGAATCATTCAGACAAACAAGGAAGTGACTTGTGAAGAAACCAAAGTGAAAGTTTGTCCGAGTTCAGTGAGAAAGAAGGAGGAGGAGATTTAAAGAGAAATTTGAGAGCTCACAGAGAGAACATCAGAGGAGACACTGAGGGTGAACAGTTAATGTGAGACAGGAGCTCAGAAAGTGAAGACCACCAAGTGACAGAAGAGATGACCTGTCACAGGGATCTGCTAAAGTGTCATTCATGTCCGTATTTCTTATTCATTTATTACACACTGAAGTCCACTTCAGACTCCATATCAGTCCTCTTTATTAAACAAATTATCCATCCCATAATAAGTTCTCGTGTCCTACTTATCAATAATGAATTTTTGTGTTTTCTTTGTCCATGCCAGGAATTTATCAGATTATTCAGTAAAGACCACAACTGAAGCCCACTTAGTTTAAGAAACAGAATTATTTGATACATTAATAAACACAAGGATAGTAGAAATATGAAAACATCTTAAAAACTGATAACAGACAGACAGACAGTCAGACAGACAGACAGACAGACAGACAGACACGTAACACACAGCAGGCGCCACGCCTCGGCTCCTTCCACAGTTTTTAGATTTTCTTGGTTATTCAAGTCGTTTTATCTCAGGATTTGTGAGACTTAATCCAGTCTTTTGAACAGGCTCGTCTACTCCTGCACCCTACGATTAACACACATAGATGCTAGTCACACAATTGGGTATAAGTGATGCCCTAATGCCAGTCCCTCTGTATTAGCCCACCTTAGACTCATTCCACTTAAGTACATAAGAGTAACCCCTCCAGTCTTTCACTTCTCAGTGCCCCACACTGGGACTTGCTGTCACCAGCACTAACAAATGTACAGATGTCTCTGAGACACATGATGGCTCGTATAACATTTAGTTTTAATGCCATTTCTAAACCAACAGGGTCTTACTTCTGCTTCACTTGCTCTTCTGTAGCCAGAAGACACACCACATGCACTTCAGATCGGGTTATCCACCTCAATATAAGCATATTCAGGCCTGGCCAATATTTGGATTGGATTCCATCTAGGAAAAGCCAACAGGGGGCTTACCCGGTGGTCTGAATATGGATCCCAAAGCCCCAGTAAAGTGATGAGGACACTGTGCTGTATAAATGGTGCTGTACTTTAGATGAGACGTAACTCTGTGGTTATTAAAGATCCCTGTGTGTCCCCCATAAAGATGTCTTTGCTAAATTGCCCTCCAAGGCCTTGTCATTGTACCCCCCTAATCGTCCCCTGTCTCTCATTAGCTAACTGCTTCTCTCACCACTTCACCATCTAATAGCTAATGTGTGGTGAGCATAATGGCACAAAAATGGCTGCCGTCACATCATCTGGTGGATGCTGCACATTAGTGGTGGTTGAAGTGGCTCCCCACTCACTGTGTAGAGGAGCTTTGAGTAGTGAGAAAAGCACAATAAAAATGTAAAGAATTATTATTATTATTAATCAAGTTCAAACTCTCAGCATTGATAACACCCTTGGCAAGAAAGCAGCAACTTTCAAAATCTGATGCCCTAATATTTACTTCAGTCACTCAAGAAATAAACAAAAAGAATAGAAAAAGGAATGTGTCATTTAATAATCAGGGATGAAATGTAAGTGATCAGCGTGGACGTCAGAGTTATCATTGGCAGTGCACCACCTACTGGAATGTAAGTCATGTATTAATAAAATGCATCATATTTTCCATTCCAACAGATGACACATTACAAACATTTGTAGTAATATAATGTATAGAATGTTGGAATGACAAATACAATGTGTATGTCTCTGTTATATACAGTAAACCCCTGCGAACTCGTGGTTCAGAGTATGCAGCCTCAATCATTCGCAGATTTTTCCTTAGAACCTATCTAATAATTGTTAGTGGAAACCTCAAATATCCACCACAATTTTTATGGTTTTTTCGCTGAAATACTGCGCTGTAGAGAGAACAGGAAGCAACTGTAGTGGAAAACGCGGCCTGGGATGGTGAAAGTAGCCAATAGAATTTGAAACTGCAACTCCCAGCATTCCCTGCAGTGGCTCTGATTGGTCTGCTGCTGAGGCTGCTGGGGCTGTTGGGGTCGAAGGATGTCAGCATGGCTTTTAAAAAGGGGGCCGGTGATCAAATGCAAAAAAAATGTTTTTGTAATTTGTATTTCAAGTTCTTGTCTTTCTACCTGCCTTTTCTTGGGTTACCTATACTTTTCCATTTTGTCCTCGATCGTTTTATACATCTGGATTGTCTGCTGTCTGCCTGTTTACATGAGGACTGTAAATGGATTCATGACCATCCTGTGAATAAAGGAAAGCTCCTGAACCCATCCATCCGTCTTCACCATTTCAGGATCTAGCGGTAGGACTATCTTTACATTCCCATTCAATGTGCGGATTTCTGGACTTTCTATTTTCATCATTATATTACATCCTTTGTCATTTTTCATGATTTACTGTGTGTGTTTTGTTTGTGCTTTGTCGTATTTAATGTGTAATCTCCGTAAGGTCAACACTAATGTGTTATGGTGTATGAAATCTGTACGATTTTGGTTTTCATTATATTTTGTTCGAGACTAGGCAACAGATGAACTAAGACAAATCAAAGCAGGTTTTCTTCCCTTACACCTTACTTTTACAACAGTTGTTCACAGCTTAGTGTGAATTTGGTATTACAGCCTGGGAAAGGATGCTGAGCCATGCCTCAGGCTATTGATTACTTTATGGATGGACATCTGGGACAACAATTGGGTTTACGGCCTGGGAAAGGAAAACTGAGGCAATATCAAAGAACTTCATTACCTGGGGAATTAATTCATCAGCCATTTTGACAGCCAGCCAATCAGGTGCATGTGTTGTGAAACCAAGGCAAGACATTTCATAATAAATATGCCTTGGTTTGAGACAGAAGAGAAGCAAAGAGAAGAAGGAGAAGAAGAAAGTACAGAAGGAGAAGAAGAGGAATGGATGGAAGACTGGCACTGGTCGTCAGAAAGGCATCATGGATATTGATTACTAAATCAAACGCCTCCCTGGGCCATTCATCCTTGTCATCTCTACTTTTTTCGTAGTTTTTCTAAAGACTATATATATTCAGACCTTCCTATCAGTACCTATTCTCTAGTATTCTTTGTTCCAGTGGTATTATTATTATTCTTGTAATAAATTATCATGCTGCTTTTAACTTTCTATGATTTGTCTTAATGTCTAGAGTGACTGAAGTAATAAGTTAGATTTCTTTGAGCACCTGGTGACAGTCGGATTTTTGCCATTATATCTGTGCTATGAGGATTATAAGGCTGAGAGTGAGGGTCTACTCAATAGAAGGGACAAGTATGAGAAGAAGAAGGTATTCTTGGCTGATAAATGGTCTATAGTCAAGAGTGCTGAGTCTTTGTATGTTTAAATTTATTCTTGTAGACCAAAAGTAATATTTAGGTCTGAGATATCACTAAAACATCATAGTTGTTTGTACCGATAATAAGTAAGTCTCTTGAAGTTCAAGTTAGTAGCAGGCTGTTATTCCTATAGCACTTGTGTGGTTTAAAGTGATTAGGGTTAATCAGCATGTGTGTGTCATTCATGGGGCACTGTTGTGGTTATGGTCTGTTTGTATGCATGTAACTACGTTTGTGTGTGTTCATCTTAAAGTGCAACAGTAGACCATCCCGATAACGAACTTGACGAGAAAACTTACCCTTGAGAAAACAAGTAAAGGGCAAGTAGAGGGAAATACCACGATAATTCATTTTGGCGCTGCGAGCAGGTTTAATGGAGTAATCATGTGTTGCATTTTTGTGTGTTTGGTTACATTTTACAAAGACAGGGATGGATCGTCCACAGACTGCAAATATGCTGTACTCGCATGCTGGCATACAGCTGGTACATATCAGTGTGCATCAACAGCATTTCTAAAGTTTTTTAGGTTTACGGTAGAATCAGCTGTTACAGCTGTGTTTTCTCCACTAAAAACGGAGACAGCAGCAGTAGCCGCAACAGCAAAGTTAACGGAAACGTTAAACGTAGCAGCAGCAATAGAGAGAATCGCATCGGAGGCTGTTGTGCTTTCCTCGTGGAGGGCGGAGTCAGCTGCAGCAGCCAAAGCAGCTGCTCTTGTCAAAGACGCAGAGAAGCCGTCTCTTCATAAAGTGGAGGCAAAGGCAGCTAAAACAGAAAACATACACTTGTCTGCTGGTCAGAGAGGTTGTGTACGGTTAATGATTACAAAGCAGTTAGTTGAGGAGGCAAGAGAGATAAGAAATACCTGGCCAAAAAGTTGTGAGCAGCTAGCACGTAGCAATGTATTAGGAGAATGCCATACAGATTAAGCAACGACCTATCAGTGTTAAAGCACACGCTTTGATTTTGGGGTCTTTTGACCCTGAGAAACTGGAGAGAAATACAGGAGAACTTAGTTTGTCGCAGATCGCTGCACTCTCATATCTGCTTGCTGATAAGAGAGCTGATTTTGTTGAAAGGCAAGGACGCGCTGCTCTTACGCTGCACACCGGAGCACAGTTTACAGCAGACCAGATTGCTGATGGGACAGGAGGCAATCACTGAAGTATGCTGGTTGTTGTGCAGGAAAAACAGGAAGAGGTGTTTTATGGTAGCGAGGTGAGCAGCTTGCAGCAACAGAGAATAGCGGGGGAGGAGCAGTTTTCAGGTCTCAGCGAGGGGTGGAAAGAAAACCCCTGAGGCCAGCGTTTGAAAGGTGGTCCCCTGCAACTGAGATAAGCAGAGTGATAGTGTAGAACTGCACAAACTGAAAATTGCTTTAAGGAAAAAACATGTTTTTAACTTTGATATACATTTAAAACTGAAGTAGCATTGATCATGATATCTTTAAAGGTGAACAGCTGTTACAGGCTATAGGGCAGTGAAACATCCAGCAACAGCAATAGAAATGAAGCTGGTTATTGGGAGCACTCCATTCAAAGCTCATGTTGATTAGTGCTGCAGTGAAAACAAAATTTACAGTATATTGGAGAGGCAGTGCACAAGGAAAGCTACTATAATGTGAGGGTTACTTGTATGTGGTAATGAAGTATAAGTGACAATATGGTGTGCATTTGTTTAGTGATGGTCAAATGCAACAATCGGTATGAAAAATGGCATGTGGCAGTATAAAAACATCCAATGCCAAACTGTAAGTGAAAGAAAGGGAAAAGAGTATGTGTTTTCTTCCATTATTCTCTACTGAACTGCATTCTCTGTATCCAGTATTTAAAATATGTTATGCCAATAGTTAATCCATAACTTTTGGTAAAAATAACCAGTGCTAAGAGAGAATTTGATTTAGACATTGAAGGTGGAGCAACTGGTGGATTTGTATAGCCATTGTAGACTGCAGGGCATGAGTTGAATAATGTAACTGAAAACTAAGTGAATTAAAGAAAGAAATACAGGAGATGAAAGCAAAGCAAGTGTTTGTATATGAAAGCTTTTGAATGTATTTGAATTAAAAGTGAGTTTGGAATGGCCATTTTAGCATTTAGTTGGATGGAAGTTCTTATTGGTGTTACAAGCAGCACATTCATATTGGGGAATAAGAAAATGGAAGGCAGTGGCTTGCCATCCAGTTTCTGGCACTTAGCATGTAGAACAAAGGGATGGAAAATGTAGCTATTGAGCTGAGTTGAAAGCTGTTGCTTTGATGTTAAGAAGGACATACTGAAAGGCCTGTTGTGATCCATACTAACAGCTGGATATAGATTTTAGGGTCTTTGTTACATGAGCACCAAAGCAGGAAGAAAGATAGGTGTCACATATTTGTTAAGTCTGTCTGGTAGGTAAAGAGCTCTAGGAGTTATTGTGGAGCAGGGACAGAATGCAGACATTTTAATAAAATATGTGAGCACTCTCTCTCAATAAGAAATGAATATTATTTCATTCACTCAGGTTGTGGTCAAAGTATGGCAAGTTGCAGCACTATTAATAATTACACCTGATAACAAGGTCTGGATTAATAGTCTAGGAAGAACAACATCCAGAAAATGAGAAACAGTGGCTGCTAGAAAAAAGGACATAAGACTTGATTTGACTGAAAGCCAGAAAATACTTTCTTGCATCCATTTCTACAGACTTTATTCAAACCGGAATGAACTGTTCATTTTGGACTGAATTTGTGTGTGACAAAGCTTTTATACTAGGACCTGAAGCAAGCATCAGAATCCTGCTAAAAGAGGCCGTGAGACTGCATCATCATCACCATAATTGTCAAGTAATGGACAGAGGACAAGACAACTGGACACTGAGAGACAAAAGCTAAGTGTTCTCTTCCATAAGCACATAACATGGGATGTACTGCATGCAGAGGGAAGCTGGTTTCTAAGGGCAAGACAGGATAGTTTAGGACACATTTGTAGGGATTTCATAGGGCCCAAAGGGAGAACAATGATCAAGACAATCAAAAAGACTGAGGGAATCACTTTGTCCAAAAGGCCTAGAGAGATAGGTTATGTGTTATTGTGCATTTGTTTTCATTTTTGTAGCCTGTATATTGACGTGTATAGCCCACTATGCTAAACTAGGTGATTTAAAGTGATGTCCATTTTGGGGTGGGTTAAATGTCAATATAGAGTCTTGTGTTTTAATGGTAACTTTAAAACAGGCCATTTCCCTCCACCTTTTTGAGGCCCATTAGTTGGGGGTCATAGATATATTCTGTGCTTTGTGGGTGATGGAAAGGTGTAAAGGGGCATGAGTGGAAGGCCAGTGGTGGAAAAGCAGTAAAGAAGCTTGTAATGTGCTAAGTGAGTACAAAGAGGAGGATAAATGGAGTGCTGGATGCCCTAAGGACTATAATCTTAGTCACTTAGAGGCAAGAAGCTGCACTGCAGGGAGCTGCACAACAGTATCTGTGACTGTGGAAGTGATGCTCCAGCAAGAAGGCAGTTAGCATTCCTCTGGTGGTCCTCCAAAGATTTGTGCTGAGGGTGCACTATAACGTTTGCTACAGTTGAAGAGGTGGCAAATGGCACTGAGTTCTGTGATTCCACCAGGCTAGTCCCATTCTAACTACAGCGGAGCTAACCGCCACGCCACAAACCACCTCACACCTGGTGTGCCTTTTATGGCTACCATAGTTAGGAACTGGGGGAAGTGCATGTCTCAGAGGGAACCATAAAACCAGGAATATAACATAAGGAATTGGACATTAAAACTAAATTAATTGGATACATTTCAGCTTTGAATTCTAAACTAGAATGTTAGATTTGCAGTTTTGTTAATGTAATTATTTAGCGAGTAAATTGGTCCAATAATGTGTGCTACAAAAAACTAAGGTAAAGAAAGCTTGAACACAATTAAAATAGAACAACTAAATTTAGAGAAGTTTTTGGGCCTTTTGACAAACTGGTAACCTACATTGTATAAGATAGAGTTCAGAACTGTAAAGTTTATCATACAGAATTCATATGACACTATGGAAATGTAATATAATGTACAATGCAGTAGGTCATAGTTAATTTTTAGTTTTGAATGGGAAAGTGATCACATTAGAGAAGGACACTAAGAGTTGAAGGAGGGCATTTCACATGAACACCAAGTAGTGGTATAAGCCAAAAATATTTTTAGTGCTCAAGGAGGGAACAGGAGAGGGTGTCCGCCTGTTGGATGGAAAGACACTTGATGCCCCATACAGGATGTCCCAATTTATTCTGGCCAGAATTGGTGGCAGTCGGATCTCTCTGCTGATTGAATAAATTGAGCAGGGGAAATTACTTTGGCTTTATTTGATAGTTGAGATGAAGGCCTCGGTTGAAGAAACGTGTTCCTTCCTAGGACCCGGTATTTAGTTATCCGATGCAAAGACATTATAAAAACATTTCTGTTGTTTGTATAAAATTGTAGCTTAGATAGATGAACTTTTGCTTAGGGGTCCAGGCGTGGAGTAAATAGTTACCATTGTTTAGGTGAAACACAGAAATGTGGCAGACACTAATTTGGAATTAACACACCACTTGAACTTAGAATAGGTGTTTAAGATTTAGGCAATCCAGCTTCCATCTTGCATATAGCATCTTTGGTATTTGAAGAAATAAAGACAAGAGCTGCAGAAATAACAGAACACAGGAATTACTAGAGTCAACTAGCCAAGGATTCAGAATGCTTATGGAATCATTATGAAATGACAATGGCAAATTTTGCAGTATATCTGATGGGATCCTAGCATAAGAACTGCATCTCCTGATAATTTTTTTTTTTGCTAATTGTTGGAGCTGTGAAGTACTTCAAATGTCCTTGGTGAGCCAAATCTGCTTGAGGGACTGAGTACTGGGCAGTAGGAGGCGACTGGAAGGGCATGAGAACACACTACCAACCCGGACGGCCAAGGGTTTGAAGGACTCACAGTTCAAATTTAGTTTGTATGACCAAAATAGGGGTGGAGTGTTATGGTGTATGAAATCTGTACATTTTGGTTTTCATTATATTTTGTTCAAGACAAGACAACAGATGAACTAAGACAAATCAAAGCAGGTTTTCTTCCCTTACACCTTACTTTTACAACAGTTGTTCACAGCTTAGTGTGAATTTGGTATTACAGCCTGGGAAAGGATGCTGAGCCATGCCTCAGGCTATTGATTACTTTATGGATGGACATCTGGGACAACAATTGGTTTCTACGGCCTGGGAAAGGAAAACTGAGGCAATATCAAAGAACTTCATTACCTGGGGAATTAATTCATCAGCCATTTTGACAGCCAGCCAATCAGGTGCATGTGTTGTGAAACCAAGGCAAGACATTTCATAATAAATATGCCTTGGTTTGAGACAGAAGAGAAGCAAAGAGAAGAAGGAGAAGAAGAAAGTACAGAAGGAGAAGAAGAGGAATGGATGAAGACGGCACTGGTCGTCAGAAAGGCATCATGGATATTGATTACTAAATCAAACGCCTCCCTGGGCCATTCATCCTTGTCATCTCTACTTTTTTTCGTAAGCTTTTTCTAAAGACTATATATATTCAGACTTTCCTATCAGTACCTATTCTCTAGTATTCTTTGTTCCAGTGGTATTATTATTATCCTTGTATAAATTATCATGCTGCTTTTAACTTTCTATGATTTGTCTTAATGTCTAGAGTGACTGAAGTAATAAGTTAGATTTCTTTGAGCACCTGGTGACAGTCGGATTTTTGCCATTATATCTGTGCTATGAGGATTATAAGGCTGAGAGTGAGGGTGCTACTCAATAGAAGGGACAGTATGAGAAGAAGAAGGTATTCTTGGCTGATAAATGGTCTATAGTCAAGAGTGCTGAGTCTTTGTATGTTTAAATTTATTCTTGTAGACCTAAAGTAATATTTAGGTCTGAGATATCACTAAAACATCATAGTTGTTTGTACCGATAATAAGTAAGTCTCTTGAAGTTCAAGTTAGTAGCAGGCTGTTATTCCTATAGCACTTGTGTGGTTTAAAGTGATTCGGGTTAATCAGTGCGTGTGTGTCATTCATGGGGCACTGTTGTGGTTATGGTCTGTTTGTATGCATGTAACTACGTTTGTGTGTGTTCATCTTAAAGTGCAACAGTAGACCAACCCGCAACCCGATAACAAACTTGACGAGAACACTTACCCTTGAGAAAACAAGTAAAGGGGTAAGTAGAGGGAAATAGCTCGATAATATAGAGTGGTATCGCTGTTTTCATTTGTTTTCATTACGTTCTTTATTTGCTGTTTGATTACCGGTTTGCTTTGTTTTTGTCTTTGTTTGTGAGTGCGTGCAGGTCGGCCCAAGGCTGGCTGCGTCCCTGGAATCTCCACCATAAAACTAAATCGCCGTCTTCTCGACGGTGTGAATCTTAGCGGCACTGGACCACTACAGCGTTATTCAATTCTGCTTGCTGCTGATCGGCTGTGATGCGTCTCCAGCTGAGTGTTCTCGTGTTTTCCGTGTTGTTCCTCTTAACCCTTAAACCACCACAACCGGCTATAGTCGTTTCAAAGTGCCATTTGCGAACACGCAGGAGTTAATCAGTCAGTGCTGTACATTCGTTGAGCAGCCAGCTCATGACCACTGCCAGCCCCTTGTGAGCAGGGTGGCTGAACGCACCCCTAGAAGACACTGATGCTCCTCAAAACAACCCTCTTAAAACGCTGATAGACTACTTTCACATTGCTCCCTCACTTGCTGGGCTTACTTGCGGCTGCTCTGTCGCGTGATTTGCTTCTCATGCGACGCTACGCTTACTTAAAAACCTGAACAGCACCTGTCCTATTGGGCTAATGGATTTGTTTCTCTCTCCTCCTCCAGACATCCTCTGCTCCCGTTGTGCTCCCCTGTGATGTTTGTCTCTTCTTTAATCGATAACTAACTGCATACTGAGCTCATTTTACTTCTGAAAGAGACCTGTTTGTTTGAAGTGTTTGAATAAAGTTCCTGTCTCTACAATCTCCTGTGTTTCTGCGCAATTCTGTGACCCGCGTGACACCCTGCAGCACTGCAGCCTCACTGTCCCTGATTGAGCCGCTGCACTAGACTGGCCTGCCAGCGGCAGCGCTTACCTCTGTGTGCTCGAGTGCAGCAGTTCAAGAGCAGTTGGCTCGGTGATTTCATTCATGAAGTCAGATGCACCTCGTACATATTGTTCAAGTAGTTTATTAAATAGTTTATACAGTTCATTAGCAGGGTGTAAAATGATCAGTGGTGCAGTAATTGTGATGCTCTTTGCATGAAAAAAAATGTGTTCCATTAAAATTTCACTTTTTCTTTGTAAATTGTGACTTTTACTTAAAGTTCAGCAAAAAAGTATTTGGTGTCCAGGGATGCATTAACCCCAAGTATATGGAAGTTTAAGAGTTAAAACCCCAAAATGCCATTGAAACGGCCGGCACCTTCTAAGGCTTCTGGCAATGAAAACGCGCTTGTGTGAATGACAGTACATATAGCGGTAACATCGGTATTTTACATTCTAGCACTGTGGGCGACATATCAGTACAGTACTGTGCAGTATGCAGGTTTACCTTTACATTCTTTATTTTTAGGTAATGTATTAAGATGAGTATGAAATTAAATTAAAGTCATTTGGGAGCATATTTAGGGTTTAAACTACAAAAATAGGCATTTTTTAACCACATCAAAAATTTGCTTTTTTTCACAATTCGCAGGTGCTCTAGGAACATAACCCCCACGAAATCTGGCGGTGTACTGTACAATTTAGTATGGGATTTGTGAATGTTATGTTAATGTTAGAGATGTGCCATCTGTTGGAATGACGAATTTAACATGATGTCTCTGTTACGCACCATTTGGTGTTGGATTCCTAAAAGTAGTGTTAGTGTTGTGAATTTCCCCTTGGGATTAATAAAGTATCTATCTATCTAGTATTTGTGATGTACCATTTGCTGGAGTGACAAATGCAATTAATTTTATTACTACAAATGTTTGTGTTGTGCCATCTGTTGGAATGAGAGAGACAAAGGAAAACAATTCACACGCAGATACACAGAGACACTTTTCCTTTTTTTAAGGTGGATAATGTTAAGAATTTTGATTAGTGATCAATATGCTTTATTATTAGTTTTAGTGCTATTAGCTATGAAAAGTGTAGCCCTGAGGTAACTTTAAAAGGACACCATTTATGTCAGCAGAAGGGCCCTGGCCTGTCACCCTTTTCACAGGCAGATCTTGTTTTGTGACGCGGTGCTGAGCAGCTCACTGACAGAAGACAAACAAACTGCAGGCAGGACCTTTGCCAGTGTGAGTACTGGGCAGGCTCTTAGGCTGGCACATCAAACATATAAGCACTTAATGGCATTTACATTTATTAGGGCTCAGTAATACTTTGGGCAATAAACGTTAAAATAAAACGCATTCTAATATCTCCCTAGTGTGAGTTACTGTATATAGGGGTATGTAAAACATTTGCCCACATCTACAATACAGACTGTATAGTTATACCACACTGCCGACTTGAACATCACATAAAGGGATCATTTTCCTGCAGATCATCTAATGTTGTCTACCTAATTCTCTGCATTTAATGTCCTGACGCTGCACTCTATGTGGAGAAACTGGACAAACACTCCGCCAGAGAATGAATTTACACAGATTCCACATTAAACATGGCAACACAGATGTTCCTGTAGCGGCCCACTTCAACAGCCATAGACACTGTAAGAGGGACTTTAAAGTCACGGGACTTATGGGCAACTTCAGAACACAGCAAGAGAGAAAAGAATGGGAAGTTAAACTCATGTTAAAATTTAATACATTACAAAATGGCTTGAATAGAGACAAGATTTTTATAGCCAGGTATGAGGACTGTTTGCATCTCTCAGACTGACACAGATAACCTGACTACAGATCTGCATTGTTTTGAAAAACTCATCAGAAACTTCAAAGGACTTTATTGGACAGTTATCTTATCCAAAGATCTTGACCATACATTGCTCTCTCTTGTTAAATTAATCTTAGCCTGAATTAAGCTATTAATTTTTTTTTACATTTAAGATTTTTCATTTAAAGACTTACCAATGTTGTTTCTTGCCCTAGTGTGTGGATATAAACACAGGGAACTTAAGTTTCTGTATTAAATCTTGCCTGAAGAAAGGGCCTGAGTTGCCTTGAAAGCTTGCATACTGTAATCGTTTTAGTTAGACAATAAAAGGTGTAATTTTGCTTGGCTTTTCTCTACATTCATAATGGCTAACACGGTACAACACCCTAGTACTACAGATGTATATCGGGGTTAAGAGCTGATTATTGAAGGTTACGGACCTTTCACTGCACATCGATGTCCGTGAAGTTAGCAGCAGCTTAGCCCTGACAGACGAGTGAGGCTTTTATATGAGGACATGCAGATATATGTTAAATTAGCATTTAGGTTTATATGCCAGTGCTTCTTTGTATCTCCTCACGATAATAAATAACGTTACAGCAGAACATATTAGTTAGCCTATTTAATCAGTTGTAAAAGGCTTGTCTTTTTTGTTTACCTTCTTTCATTCCTGAAGCTCCGTGTCGAGGCTGTCCGCAGTTTGGCCCTCAACAGTGAAGTAGAGCGCTGCCGCTTATCGGAACAGTTGCCATTTATTTTAGCCTTACAGCAGTGTGGCTCAAGCTGTTAGGCGAGATATCTACAAAGGCGGTGAAAAAAATGGAAATCGAAGAAGAAACTACTTATTAAAACAAACTCGTTTATTACAACAGTTTATGGTACAAAAATTACACCCTGTATGTGCACTACCGGCTCTGTAGTATTTGTGTAAATAACCGCGTCCTCGTGATGTGTCGTTAGCCTCTAACAGCCGATTCTTTGTACTGAACAAGAAGAGCCCAGTTTGTTCGGAGAGAGTGGAGTCTTCAGCCAAATAGAATCCATGCAGGCAGGGGGACCTGATTTTGATGGGCCCATCATGCGGCCAATCACAAGCAAAGACAGACTTGGATCATACCATTATGTGAAAGAAGGAAGGGGGCAGACGCTCCGATGACAACGAGTGTAGTGGTACAGGCCAGGTACACAGAGCGACAGAGAGACTGGGAGTTAGTGATGGGCGGAGTCTCACGAAGCATCAAAACGTTTGAAGCAATTGTGTCGGAAATCGTATCGAAGCTTCGAAGCATTTGACACTCACCTCTCTAGTGATCCCTCCTGGCCATTTTCATTAACGTTACACAAACTCATGATCCACTTCAATGACGTCTGTTAGAACTCTTATTGCTTTTATTTTTTGCTGCTACAGACTGACAACAAGAGAAGGGTTGTCAGCAACTTCTAGTGTCTGATGTCTAAAATATATATATATATATATATATATATATATATATATATATATATATATATATATATATATATATATATATATATATATAACTAACATGACAAGCAGTATGCACTATACCATAGCAAGAGTTAAAATAAGACGCCTCACTCATGGATTCCCGGCTCTTTCAATTAGTATTTACTTTTGCACTGTATCATTATAATCGGTCCTGTTATTAGTATTATCATTAACCTTCATCTTTTCTTGAGATCACATTTAATAGCCTGAAATGTTTTCTTTGGTTTGACTTAATTAAAACGGAATAGACGGAAAATAAAGGTTTATCCCTGTACTTTGCCATGATATAGGTAAGCACACCTGAGAAAGAAAAGGTGAAATCCTTAAATCAGTTAATATTCGATCAAGTATTGAAATATTTAATTTATTAACACTTTACAATATTTTGTGGAGCACGAAAGTAACGAGTTTGCTACAAAGAAATGACGCCGTCAATGGCTCAACTAACTAAGGTGGTTGCTTTTCAAATTCTGAGCGAAGTGCTAGCCCGAGTTCGATCCGACTTAAAGACATCAAAATTAACAATAACAAAAAAAAAAAATGATAAGGAGTGAAATCTCTATAACCTATTTGAACTAAATAATTTTGAGAGATACTGTGGAAGGATCACATAAGAGATCTGTTTGGGAATCACCAAAATGCGATGTCTAATTGCGGATAGCAGCTCACGTATTTACATTAATGCATTTGTATTCATTGCCATTTGACGTCCATGAACCCCTCTATTGAATAAGGCAATGGTTCTCAACCTGTGGGGCGCGAAGTAACAAAAAGGGGGGCGCGAAGATGTGAAAAAAAGAAAACAAGAATGAAAAATAGGAAAAAAAAAAAAATCTGTTGGAACCAAAACAAATTAACTTAAACCACATTCTGATACTAGAACAATATGACAGTTTCAGTTGCTTTAGCCAATATATTAACTCTTTGAGGGCTGAATATGTTTTCCAAAAAACAGTTTCTGAAAAGCGATGGTTTCACACAGAAATCAACATAAAACGTCTGTTGCTACATGCTATGGCTGCCAGTTTTCCAACAATGTGCAGCAGGTTTGCTGCCAGGCTGTCTTCACGTGGCTGGGGCAGCAGCAGCAGTTATCACGGTCGCAGTGCATTGCAATGTGGTTTCTACCTCTTATTATTGTTAAGTGGCAGTTCTACCTGGTGAACATTGTCAGTACCACGATTATCTGGTGACCAATCAGCTGAGACTGGAACCTCACATTCGTTTTCGACCACTTGTATCAAAATCGAAGTCTGACAAGTCATGGTCCAGTTCAGAAATAATATGTAAAATGTCGTCTGTGGAGTATTTTGCTTTACGCATTCGCTTTGATGTCTCACCAGATGTCACGTGAGCACAAGAAATCTCGGTCAAACCACTGAATCTAACATTATTTCAGACAATGAGAGTCCAACTAAAACATAACAGTTGGTTTTGTCACAGTTTACAGTTGATTACCATTGTCAGCTCCTCCTTTTGACAAAAGTCGACATCAGCCCTGAAAGAGTTAAGCTGTTGTCCCGAGATTGTTAACCAACTGCTCTCTCAAAGCTGACACTGAAGTTCTTTCATGAGGTCTCGTCGTGCTGGTGAAGGTGAATTACCGTCAGGTGAAGAAATACATCAAAGTGCAAGATGGGTTCACATTTGAGGAGTTTCTAAACGAAGGTAAATTTGAATTTAATTATGTCTGTTTCAGCTGATTTGGGAAGTTACTTTATTGACATTTATAATCAAATTTATCTTGTTTTAGTAAAAAAAAAATGTGGGCTTACAGCAAAGGCTGCACTTCAAGTCTTAGATGAGACAAATACTAACGTGGAGGAAGATATTTTTCAAGAGTTGGTTCAGAGCAACCCACAGATATGCTTCACAATAAAATGTCCTCCTCAAGGGTTTTTTGCTGAGCTGGATGTTTCTGGTGGTGTGTAATTTCTTTATGAAATGCTCAAATTTCATTTATAAAATATTTGAAAATTAATCAATATTGATCTCCCCTTTTAAAAAACAGAATTTTCACGCCCAGCTACCTCAACACCAAGTACATGCACCGCTAGACTTTCAAACTCCAGTGATGTTGAAGGGTGGAGAGAACCCAACTGAACCCGTCTGCAAGCTCAAACTCTAATAATGGCAGAGCAATCACAGGCGCTGAAAAGGCCAAACAGGTCAATGTGGATTTATCTGCCTTCATGGGTAACTTCTGTGTGTGATGTCATCATACCATTCCTTCATATTATTTTATCTTTAATAACTAGATTGTTCAAAATGCCATGAAAAAGAAACCTGGTGGTTTGGATGTTCTCGAAGAATATGAGTTGACTAAAACACTGAAGCACAGCACGAGACGACAGCTTGTTAATGTTCTTGTTAGCCATATGACAGAGGTTCATGGGTAAGCTATCGGAGAATTGATAAATCAACACAATATCAAGCTTGCTTTGCGTTGTAAACTATGGCCAGCCGTTCATCCTGGCCAATACCCCCACGACGCTAGATGGAGCCCTTCCGGCAGCATGGAGGTGCCCCGAATTCCAGCAGGTCATCATGGATATTGGAGTTGTCCTTCACAGCCCTGCTGGATACCATGGGGGCCGCAAGGGGATGCTGCAGGGAGGCTCAAAGACTTATATTTGCCCTTTAACCTGGAAGTACATCCTGGTCAGATGGACAGAGGAAATGATGTGCTTCTGGGATGAAAAAGAAGAGTTTTTATCTGACCCGGAAGTATTGCCAATCGCATGGACTGAGAGGAGCGAAACACTTCCGGGTCAAGAACTACAAAGGACTCTGGGAAATCCAAGACAAACGAGCTGAGCTGGGTGGAAGGGTGGCAACGCGTCTGGGAGTGGAGGATTGATTATTGAGTATTGTGTTATTTATATGAGTATTGTGGAGAGGAGTGTGCTTTGTGCACATTATTATTATAATAAATCAATTATTTGGACTTTTATCTGGTGTCTGACGTATTGTCTGAGGCTTCAAGGGAGCGATAGTGCCCTATCTGTCACTGCGTCTATTCATAAAGATATGGAGGTTTAAGTTGTCGATAAATGAATAAGTTCTACTTAATCTTATACAATTTTCAGGAGGATTCCCACCCATAAACAGAGAGAGACATATGACTAGCACTTATTTTTGTATTTATTAATTTATTTATTTTCACTTAGTCCTGTATATAGAATAGTTTGCTGTGCTCAGTGTTACAGACCAGAGTTTACACCAAAGGGTTAATAGCTGCTGTAACCGACATGTACTAAAATGTCACTTAACACTTGGATCTCCTGTGAATTGACACTGAGACCAGGCTTTTTATAATTTAAATCATTTTAGATGGGAAACCTGCTTTTTTATTTTAGAGGTTTTGAAATATTGTGTAAACTATTTTGTTTAATAAAACAAGCATTTTGAAAAGTCTTGATTCCTGTGTTTTGTTTTTTTTTAAATCTGGTGTATAATGTGTGTACATTTAACTTTCCATTAATGAGACATTAGCTTCTAAATAAAATGAGGTGCACCAACTTAATATCCATCCATCTGTTATCCAACCCGCTACATCCTAACTACAGGGTCACGGGGGTCTGCTGGAGCCAATCCCAGCCAACACAGGGCACAAGGCAGGAAACAAACCCTCGCAGGGCGCCAGCCCACCGCAGGGCACACACACACAGACACACACACACACACACCACACACTCACACACACACACACACACATACAGACACACACACACTCACACTCACACAGACACACACACACATACACACACACACACATACACACACAGACACACACACACACACACACAGACACACACACACACACACAGACACACACACACATACACACACACACACAATTTAGAATTGCCAATGCACCTCACCTGCATGTCTTTGGACTGTGGGAGGAAACTGAAGTTCCAGGAGGAAACCCACGCAGACACAGCCAACTTCATATTGCATCTCAAATAATAGGATATCCTAACAGTCATTGAGTGTAAACATATTGCCACTCCACACTTGGCATGTGTTGAAATCAACACCTTAAGAGTTACTTTTTAACACCAGCAGAGTGTCTTGAGAATTTAGTTCACACCAAGTAGATGTTCAGCACACTTCTGGTGTTATAAATGAACTCTTACAGTGTTGATTTCAATACCTGAAAGTGTCAAACAATATAACACGACACAAAGTGTACATTGAACTCGATTTGGGTGTGGACCTCAATAAACTCTGAAGAAGTGTTACAATGAACTCTGTAGGTGTGAATTTAACACTTTGGATTTTGCTGTGTATAAAATTATTGAGGAACCCTGGTTTAATTATTAGTTCATTGTGTGCGATAAGAATGATCTGATCCTTAAGATTTATAGGTGTTGAGATACTATGCATGCCATTTACAGACATAAAAAATGTTAAGAGTTCTTGTTTGTCAAAGTCTCTTAATGTTTCAAAGTGGTTGATTGCTTTTTAAGAGGATTCTTTCTGAAGCAGTTACATGAAGCAGAAAGTCATCTCTAAGAACGTTACTGTGAATGGTGGAGGTATTAAATACAATAGAAAGCAATGCTGACCTCCAGAATCTTGGAGGTATTCATCTATTTAGCTGACACATAGGAGACAATACTCTTCATGTAACTGTAAAGATTTCTTGTGCTTTATGATAACGATAGAGAGGTATACAAGGTACAAGAGCATCCTCACCCTTAAACCACTCAGTGAAGGCACAGTTCCAAAAACAAGAAAAAGATCTTTGGTTAATCCGCCCAAATCCTGCCCTTCTTCTCCAATAAAACACACCTGAAGCTTTCTGTTGAGGAGTTCTGTTGTTCCATAAATTGCTGCACGTCATTCAATATTGTTTCCCTGTTTATTTCGATAATGATTTCTTCCTCTATTAATCCTTCAAGCTCTG
The DNA here is from genome assembly GCF_016835505.1 of Polypterus senegalus. Taxonomy (NCBI): domain Eukaryota; kingdom Metazoa; phylum Chordata; class Cladistia; order Polypteriformes; family Polypteridae; genus Polypterus; species Polypterus senegalus. The sequence goes on from NW_024379301.1 coordinate 30,251, forward strand.
AAAAACCTCATAAAATACAACATGTTTTTATAAAGAAAGTGAAACAAATGAACTGTGGAACATATAAAGTAGTATGAAATGTGAGGGGCTGATCAAAATGTGAGAGCGACAGACATTTCTGAGTCTATGGGAGGGACAGAAAAAGAAAACGTCTGGCTGGAAAATACAAACGTGACCCCTTGAATTGTCAATGGACTGATTCTTAAGAGAAAGTGTTGGAGCAAAAGTAAGGACCTTCAGACATCACAATTATGTGAAGGGTTGTTTTGACCAAATTTGAGGCTTAATTGACTGTTGGCTGTAATTTCTTGAAATCAAAGAGATGCATTTCCTTTTCTAAAAATGTAGTCCAATGTACAGAACTTAATTTGTAAATTATAATAGTTTGGCTAGATTTATGTATGAAGGTGACTGAATTACCTGAGTAAATCTTACTTCTGTCAAGATGGAGTCGTTTTTCATCCAATTGAGATACTTTAATCTGAACCTGACAAAAACAAAAATAAAAATAATAAAGATAAAATCTGTAAAGCTAATAAAATAAGTTCACAAGCACACACCTCGTTTTCCAGAGTCCTTCCTGTTTCTCTAGACATTCACACATATTTCTCTCTCCTCCTATTAAATAATTTGCCCTTAATTCTGAATTTTTAAAACATTAAATATTTACCGTGGGAGTATCAGTGTTTATATCAGCAAAAGGAGATTCTGGAGGACTTGGGACATTTGACTCTTCATGCAGTCTGGATAATCTCAACTGCAAAAGCAAGTGATTGGAAAATGTTAATTTATTTAGGGATTAATTAACTTTAGTTTAAATAAAACTAATTGAAGATGAAAAAATACATGCATCAGTAAGAGTCCATGAATATTATACTCTTAAAATATGTTTAAAATGATATTTACCTCTGATGTGCTATTTTCATGTTCTGCACTTCCTAGAAAGTTCTCAACATCACCAATCAAAATCTATAAAATGAACAGCAGAAGAGCATATGAAGAGCATAAAAACACGATTGACAAAGTTCAAGTGATGTGCAGAACACAGAAGTGACCAGATAAATCTGACCTGAGCACAACTGACAAATATATTTATAGCAATGTGGTTAATTATATGTAAAATATCAAATAAAAACACTGACATAAACTAGTGTCCTATTCTGAGTTTTCTGTCTTGATCCGCTGCTCCTCAGATAGGCTCTATGGCTCCACCACTACAATATGAACTGAGCAGGTGTGTCTGCATTTCAACTTATTAAGTGTTAAGAAAAACTGGAAAAAACGTAGGTGGTGTTCTAAAACATCTGGCCAATAGTGTGTATACAGTATATATATATATATATATATATATATATATATATATATATATAGTGTTGAGCTATGAACAGTAATACTGCATGTATAGAAACACTGTTACTGTATCTGATACTTCAGAACTAAGTTAAAGTATTATTTCTCATGTCACGTAGCCATTGTCTATCCCAGCAGTAATGAAAACAATGCAGAAAACAGACGTCGATGAGATGCCAGTCCATTACAGAAACATTTACTCAGCCATTCTAATACAAAACCAATTTGATTGATTGATTTAGCAGACTGTCTATAGACTGAGAGAGGACAACATGCATCCACACAGGGGACTAACAATGTCTGCAGGCAATGCAACTTGCCTAACTAAATAATGTCAATGATTGTAACAGATCTCTTTACAGACTGAAGAGCAGTGTGGTGCGGAGGTTTGTGTGCTTCCTCAACACTGAGCTCCAAAGCCCATTACCGGACCTGCACATATTCTTTGTATTTCCATTTTGTCAATAAGCTCCTGTTTCCTTTGACATCTCAAGTGCCTCATTTTTAGTTTTATCAGAAACTCTAAACTGGTTTGGTATTGGTGACTGTGGGAGAGTCTGACTGGCATACTGATTAGGGTTTGCTCCCTTCTTGTACCTCATGCTGCCATAAGCAGTTTCAATAAATGGACAGATTAATGTAGTAAAGAATTTTACAAAATTACATACCTGGCTCTCTACTTCTGGTTGAGGTTCTCTTGTGTTTTCCAGCCTATCTACATGTGGCTCCTGTGACAATGTGGCCTGCACTCCCTATTAAATAAATCAGGTAAAGTAATAGTCTATAAAACTGAATAAATAATTACAAAACAAATCATACTAATTTTAACACTAAAATATCAATGTTATTTCTTTTATAAAGGATTTCTCTTTATACTGAATATAATCAATAGTGGTGTCCTTAATAAGTAATGAACCTCATTTACTAACATTTAACAGAATGTTTTAATATAACAGCATCACAAACAATAAGAAATAAATACCTGATAACTTACTTCTGCATGCACTTGACTGTGAATTTCTGGTCTAAATTCTGATTCTTGTTGTGCCGTGTGTATCTGCTCCATCTTGAAAAGGAAATGTAGAAAGGATTGTGGTGTTTAAACATTCAGTCGTACATAAAAACAAATGTGTGGATTCAGTTGAGTGACAGTGTAATTAACATGCAATGAAGCACAACTGCACACTGTACTTTATAAATGCTCACTGAAGATTCAGCATAATGACAGGTTCTTCTTTCTTCACAGAGAGTATCATATTAATCAATGCACAATTTGACATATTAGAGAAATTAGTGAGACTTCTACCTGAATCGTAGTGGTGTATCGGTGAGGAATTATGAATATTCCGCCTTTCCCAATTTGTTCCTGTAATTGAGCAGCAGTTTCAGTTTGAGAGCTATACAAACGTCTCCCTTTCTCGGCTTTGGCAAAACTAAATCCTGTTAAGTGTAAAGGAACGTCTGGGTAGCTTTCAGTAATAAACTTCTCTAACTGAGGAATTGTCCAGTTCCTATTAATGGATGATTTGCTTCCATATCTGTCTTGAGTCCCAGGCTGCTCATGTTTTGGAGGACCTGAAATCAGAGAGATAATTATTGTACAAGTACGTAATGAAATTCAATAAATGATCTGCATACTGGATGAATACATAATTAGTGCAATAATTTAAAACTGCTATGAAAACTGCATTGTGATGTCCTATTATGCACTGCTTACGCAACAACTCATTTTACTTAACTGGAAGAATCTTAATCAAACTTTTATATCTCATCAGGAAGATGATGCTCTATATTGCCGGAAATTGGAAAATCTTAGTTTGTTAACAAGAATGTCCATTCCTTTAAGTGTTTTTTCAGTGAGCCTCCATATTCAATTAACACACATCAGACATTTTCTGCACGGCCAGATCTACACACACACTGACACACAAACATACATACATACATACATACATACATACATACATACATACATACATACATACATTCATACATACATTTATACTTGTCTATATAAGGTATATTCGCTCAACATTAGTTTTACAGGGATATGCAAATATGTAAGAAGTTAAAAGTAAGAGTTTTTGGGAGGCGGTAGGAACAAATCCACATTTGAAAGCAAGTAGGTTGTCTGAAGAAATTCCTTACATGACGAGTACAAACCTAAGCCATTTCTTGTAAGACGTGAAAGTTCTGAGGGAGGTGAAACGCACTCTTCATTATGTTTCTGAAAAAGGAAAAAAATAAGTTTCCATATATCGCATTTTGATCTTCCTTTTTTCTTTTTAGTATCGGGGGAAAACAAAAAATTGAAAATAAATGTAATCTGTGAAATATTTTTTTAGGAAAATAAAAAATACCCCGTAACTATCTGGAAATATATTTCTCTAACTGCAATTATTACTATTTAAATGGGACTGCCATCCACACATTGTAAAACATTGATTTATAGTTTAATTTAGAGTTTTTGTGCATATGTATTTAGATTATACTTCAATTCAAGTCCTGTAGCATTGCAATAACAATAATGATGTCCGGTATATGATTTCTGAACGGCCTTTTGATAGTTGCAGCAGTGATATGTAAAAAAGAAAAAAGAAAGAAAGGGGGGCATTACTTCAGGATTATATTCTACAACAAGCTTTGTCTATACTAAAAAAAGGCAAACCCCTCACTGCCCTCAATCACTCACTCACTCACTCACCCCACTCACTCACTCACTCACCATTTTGACTTATCACTAATTCTCCAACTTCCCGGTAGGTAAAAGGCTGAAATTTGGCGGGCCCCTTTCCCTTACAGCTTACTTAAAAAAGGGTTTAAGCGGGTTTTTTCATTTGAAATTCTACAAAACGGGTCATAACTGGAACCTACTTTTGTCCATATACTGTATTGGTCATGGCCTGAGGGTGGGTTGCCCTTGGGGGTGGAGTTAGCCCCCCCATCACGCCCCACATTTGAGTGCCTGCCCATAAAGGTCAATATTCGCGGGGAAAGGGCTGTACGACCTTTGATGCCCGATCCAAGCCGGGTCATGTGAACTGACTGTAAAAACATACGCATACAAGCATATATACACACACACATATACACATATATATATATATATGTTTTAAGGGCAAATAATGCAAAAGAAAGCAAAAACCCGGGTTTTACCCCTTTTTGGGCCCCATCAGGCGACACACTCACCACCCCCTCGGGGAAAAACCCCAGATCGCCCGCAGCAAAAACCCCTTTTCGTTGGGCCCTGGGTTGGTTTGTTTTTTTTGACAGTAATAGATTTGGGGGAATTACATTCCCAAAGCATTCGTAGTCCCGAATCACAATCTGGTTTCTTTCCTCTCATAGTCAATTCTCTTTGGGTTTCATGTTGTTTTGTACTTTGGACCCCCAAATAACAAACTCCGGGATTTCAACCAGCCCCTTTCCCCCCCTGGAGTTCTTTTTTTGTGTTTTTGAAATAAAAGGGCCCCAGTCATGAGAATCACTGAGGGCGAGGGCCCAACAAATGGGTATATTGTTTATATATGAATATTGTTTTGGGGACACTTTGGGTTTTGGCCCCATGTTCCCCATTTATAAGACCCAAAGGGGGCTTCTCTCTTTATGATAGGAAAAAGGGGGAGTCAAAAAATTTTGTTAACACTAATGGATTATTTTTAACCCGGGGCCCCACACACCTGTGGTAAATTTTGGGGGGTTGTTTTTACCAAAAAGTATTAGCAGCATTTATATTCGCTATAAGAAAATGCACTTACCATTGGTGTGTTCAAAAGGTTTTGGGAAAGCTTACCCCCTAGCGGGATAGGTGCATGGGGGTAGACATGTTGGCAGATTGGCTGGGCAATCTTGCCCGGGTTTTATTTAAAAAACCGGGCCAAAAAAGGGGGGGTCAGTGGACCTAAAAATGGGGGGAAAAAAGCACTGCTGAGCTATTTTAGGGGGTTTGTAATTTTAATTTTTGCATATTTCTTTTTTTATATAGAGTTATATATCTCCTAAAATGATTATTTTTTTGGGGGAGGTATATATCTTATTTTTTGGGGGTAGTTTTTGATTTTGGTTTGGTGCAATTGTTTTATTTTTTTATATACACACACACACTTGTTTTTTTGCATATTTCTTTTTCCCGCTGGAGGAACGGCTTTTAACCAGGGATAAAAGAAAACAACCTTCATTATTGGGGCATTTTGTGTGTAGTTTTTTTAGGAGTGCACTGTTTTTGTAAATACACCATATTTTTTCCCTTTTTTTTTGTTTTTTTTTATTTTTTTAAGAGTCAGGGGGTTTAAGGGCTGTGTCTTAAAACCCACCTGACACTACTATATTTTTTGTGTACAGCACTCTTTAAATAAATTTGACCATTCACCCTTCAATTTTTTTTCTTTTCTCCCTTCCCATTTTTATCCCCTTGGTTTATGAACTATCAGATGTCCAGAGTGTAGGGGTGTTACCAAAAACCTTTCCCGGTGATGGGCCTTTTCCATGGCCTCCCACTCCCCGGGTTTGACACCCTGTGATTTCTGGTTTTTGGGGTATTGTGAAGGGGGGCGTGGGGTACAGCATAGCAGGAAAGTCTGTGATACCAATGACCTGTAGGACAGGTACAGACTGGGGGTATCCTCTATTCCCCACAAAAAAGTGTCTGGGATTTAAAAAGGTAGTGTTGTTGTTGGTTTTTTTGTGTTGAACATGATGGTAAACAGGGTTTAGACATTTCCCGTAAAACATCTTGTAAAATAGTGAAGGTTTTGTGAATAAAAAAAAACGTCCTTTTTCAGGAAATGTTATTTCAACAATAATGTTTTTTAAAAACCCAAAAAACTTTTTTCAGATCTTCATTGTAAAGGGTTTAAACAAATTTTTTAATGCATGTTCAATTAACTATAATTTAAATTAAATTTAAAATGCACCTGTGGAATGGGCGTTAAGACCTTAACGGGTTTCAAAAATAGGCATTTAAAGGGCACAGTTCTAAAACGCGGGGCAATTTAAAGGGGACTTGTCTACCGACTGTGAAAAACCCAAAAAAGATGCCCCGGGGCCCTGCTCATCTGGGGGGAAGCGGCTTGGGGATGCTGCAGGAGGCCGGGGCTGCTGAATAAATTGCCATGTCCGCACTGTGGGGATGCCCGACGGGACAGGGAGAAAAAGGGGACAGCTGATCATCCTCGCCCCGTGGAAGACCCTGTAAAAAACCTGCACAGGATCGGGGACATCCAATATCACACCTGGGGTGGGGGTACAGGATGGCCCCAACAACTGCCCCAGTCACACCCCGGAACACACAATCCCCTCCATCAGTGCTCAGACTGTCCGAATAGACTGAGAGGGGGCTGGGCTGAGGGGTTGGGAGGCCTGTTGTAAGGCAAAGGGCCTTACCAGACATCACCAGCAACAAGGGCCCCCTGGGTACAAAAACCCCCCTTGGGTGGACCAGAAAAGGGGGGCCCAAAAATGCTCTTCACTGATGAGTCACAGTTTTTTCTCCCAGGGGTGATGGACGGATTTGTGTTTCTCGGTGAATTTAGCCGTCTGGGACCAGTTGGATGCAGGGGGGAGGGCTAAAGGGCCCTTCCCCCCGAAATGTCCAAAAACTTGCAGGTGCCTTGGTAAGAGTGGGGTACATCTCACAGCAAGGCAAAAAATCTGGTCCCGTCCCGAAGGAGGGGGATGCACTGCAGTCTTCAAGCAGCTGGACAAAAACCAAAACACTGACTGGACTTTTTGATTTTGAGCCTCCCCCATTCAGGGGCACATTTTGGGGAAAAATTTTTTTTTTAAAGTCTTATGGTGTTGACCTTTTTCTGTTCATACAAATATTTACAAATTAAGTTTACTGAAAGTAAAAAAAGTTGAAAGTCAGAGGACATTTCTTTTTTTCTGGTATATAAAATTATATTACTTTTCATTGTGCCTGAAGAAGAGGGGCTGAGTTGCCTTTGGGAAACCTTTTTTATATTGTAATCTTTCTTTTTTAAACCCAAATTTAAAAAAGGGTTTTTTTGCTTTTGACTTCCGGGAAAATCAAAAAAACCAAAAAGGTTTTAAAAATGTTCTGCTCTTCACAAAATGTATTTCTTTCATTTGCAGGGAACAATAAAAAAAATTTAAAATAAAATGACACAACCTCATTTTGCTTTTTACCCAAAAATTGTAAATTGGACTTTTAAAAAAGATCAACGCTTTTTAAAAACAAAAAATATTTGGCTGTCAAGCGGGGGTTTGTCTTTTCTAGTCCCCCAGGTGGCTGCCAGAGGTGAAATGGTTTACTCTGATAAATGGAACAAATGACTCAAAAATTTCAACAATGAAAAGTTGAATTTTCAATTAAAATTCAAAAATAAACGGGAAAAAGGTAAAGGGGCAGGTATTGCTGTGCTCCTTAAAAATGATTTGATAAAAATTTTAGACATTAAGTATGACACTTCCATACATATATAAAAAAAAAAAAAAAGTAGGGAAATTAAATTAAAAAAAAGTTCATGTAAAATGAAGAAAAATTACTCTACTCGTTTTACCCCCCCCAGAAATCCTTAACTGGACTGGGCAAAGTAAGGAGCTTCTTTTTAAAAAATTTAATTTGCAGGTGATTTGTCTTTATAGTCCACTCAGGTGACTGCTAGAGCTGAAAGGACTGATTCAAATGGAGGTACAAAAGACCTGCAAAAGCAGAACAATAAGAAGTGGAGGGGGTCAGCATGAAATTACAAACACTTTCAAGAAAAGGGCCCTCGTAAGCAGAACATCAGAAGAAAAACAACCACTAATGATGTGGGGGCCACAGGCTTGATGGGAAATTACCACAAGCAAGGGATGTGAGCCCGACATTTAATTTGCTAGAAGACTATTTTAAACCTATACTTTTTTCTCACTTAAAAAATGGGGGGCCGTTTAAAAATTCCCCAAAATGTCAGTGCCCATTTGGGCTCTCGGCCATAATTTAAATTGCCCCCAAAACCCCCAAAAAAATCGCCCGCAAAGGCGAAAGAAAAAGAATCACCCTGCCCCTTTCCCAAACCCCTTTGGGGGGGTTTCATTTATAATCTGTCATTGTCACCCCCCCCCCCCCATATGACAGTGGCGAGGTTGGACCATTAACGGCAAGCTCCCCAATTAAGTTGTACTGACTAAACAACAAACCCATCATCAAAAATTCCCGTGAGTTAAACTTACCCGAGATGAAGGTGGCCCCTCTTATCTCCCCCGAAGGGAACCAAAATAAGCCATATGGGGCTTCCCCGGGGGGGAATCCCAAACCGAGGTCCCCCTCCAATTTGGGTGCCCAGTTTTGGGCAAAAACTGTCACCGAAGTTCACTTTTAATGATGATGATGATGATGACCTGTGAAAGGGCAAAGCAAACCTGCAAAAAAACGGTCCCCTCCGTGGGTTTGGCGGGCCCCAAAATGTAGGGATGGCTTTTCTATTTCAACTTTCACTTAAAAACCTTTGGGGACCAAAAGGTTTTAAAATTTGAGCATAAGGGGTTTCCCAAGCGCCCAAGCTTTTCAAAGGGGTTGGCGACGGCCCCATTTTTCCCAAACACTTCATGCAAAAAAGGAGACTCCACGCCCGACCCTGGTCCCAAAAGGGGGGGTCCAGCTCAGCGATGCCCCATCGGGCCCCGTGATGAAATGGCTGGGATCAACTTCTGAAACCCGGAAATTTTTTCAACTTTTGGGGGGAAATGGGGATTTTCTGAAGTGGACACCCGGGGAGAGTGTGTGTGTGTGTGTGTGGTCTGTTTTTTCCCCAATGAGGGTTGGTCCAGCCTTGTGCCAGATGCTGTCTGGGAGGCTCCCGCCCCCCACAGCCCTGCTTCAGAAAGAAAGGGGGAAGAAGATGGAAGTATCATTATTTTATTGTTGTGTTTTTGTCAGAGAAAAATATGAATAGATCAAAGGATGGAAGATACTAAGGACAGACAATTATTATTTTTTTTATTATTAGGGCAGCACAGTTGCTGTAAATCTGTATCTCAGTGAAGGATAATGATGGATGCCTATAATGTCTGTTTTCTCTTGATTGTGTGTGGGTGTGCAATATTCTCAGGGTCAGGTACTTCTACTACCAAAAGATGGAGCTGAAAGGGGGGATTAATATGGGAGGGAGGAACTTTTTCTTGGGGGACTGTACACAAGGCAGTGATGAATGAAAAAACTACAACAGATGCAAAGAAAAAGGGAATTTTACGCTGGGAAAATTTTTTTAGGTAAGGAAGACGGATTTTTTTTAAAAAGATTTTTTAATACAAAAAAACCAAAAAAAACCAACCCCCATCCCCGGCGCTTGGCCCCTCCTCCCCTCAGCTCCTCCCGGGGCCCCCATTCATCCCAGGAGGGCCTGCTTTAAAACCACCATTTTCCATGGGAAAAAGCCCTTGGGGTTTGGTCTTCCCGGGGAAAACCCCCAATTTCCGGGTAAGGGGGGCCCCCCCCCATCCCCCCTTTTGGGGGAGACTGGGATAAAAATTTTTGGGTGGCCCCTTTCTTCTGGGGTAGTGAAGGGGAGTGGTGGAAGGGGGGGGATGTGGGGTAATGGGATAAAATTTTGATAGATAGATAGATAGATAGATAGATAGATAAGGGTAGATAAAAATTTAAAAATTTTAGGAAAAAATTAAGGGAGGGAAATTTCAAACAAAAATTGCTTACATGCATACTGGAATAGATATACTGTATAGATAGATTTAAAGGCTCTATATATTAAATAGATATGAAAGGGCACTATAAAAAAAGAAAATAGAAAATAATTTTAGTACAGTCTGGGATCCAAAATTTCTTACATGCATCCCACAGACAGACAGACATGAAAAGGGACTATATTTAAAAAATAGATATGAAAAAGGGACCATATAATAGATAGATATTATTTTTTGTATAATGGAAGGATCACAAAATTACTTGCATGCATACTGCAGATAGAAAATAGATAGAAAATGAAAAGGGACTATATAATAGATGATATATGAAAGGGTTTAATTTAAAGCCAGCATTTCCCCTTTAAAATTCATGTTTGTAATGTTTGCCCCCCAGATTTTGAGGTAAAATTGCAGATATTGTTGTAGTGATACACGTCCCCTATTCACTCCCCTTTTTTGACAGCCCAAATGTGCTGCTTGAAGGCCAATTCTGCGAAGGGTTAACAGCTGCAGGTGGTTCAAGGGGCAATCCTGTTGGTTAAAATTGGTTATGTTACCAGTATAAAATTGGTTTTAAATCCCAAATAATTAACTTAGACCCAAAAACCTTTGCAGTGCACCATCTACTGGGAAAAGTATTTTGGGTTTTGCATTGCATTTGCCCTTCTAACAGATGGTCATCTTTTACTAATAAAAGGCAAAGCCCCCACTGACTGACTCCCGACCGACTCACTGGGCTCATCACTAATTCTCCAAGTTCCTGTGGGGAGAATGAAATTTGGCGGGGTCATTCCTTACAGCTTACTTCCCAAAAATTAAGCAGGTTTCATTTCGGGAAAATTTTACGCGGGCAAACTGGAATCTATTTTTTTCCATATACTGTAATGGAGTTACTGATGGCCCTGGGGGGGGTTTTATGTGACATCATCCCCCAAAGGTAAACCTGAACTGGGCTGTCAACGCTAAAGGGAAAACAAGGAAAAAGCTCCAAAAAACACTGGGAAAAAATGCATTATTACTTTAGAAGGCAGCAAACAATACTACCAAAATTAATGAGTGCTCTCCGAAAAAAAAACCGGGGTAAAACCCAAAATTTAAATTAAGTTCAAAAGACAGGCTACCCCTGGTGTTTCACATGCCCCCAGGTAATGCAGGATACAAAATTTAATGAGGGGGCGAGGATATAAAAAGGGGTTTTGATCACTTTGTAACTTAATTTTAAAATTTGGGGGAAGGGGCTGTGCTTGTGGGGGGGATTGACAGTTAAGGCGGGTGGGGGGGGTCCGTCATCATCTCCCCCCCCATTCATCTTATTTCGTTCTGGGGGCTAAGGGCCCCGGGTCGTGGTCGGGAAGCAACTTTTGATGCTGCCCCCGGGGTCACAAAAAACCACAAAATTAATACACACACTGTCTCTAGAGTTTCTCCACACTCAATGTATTCCCCCCGCCCCTTTTCCCCAACCCCCTGATCTCCCATTTCCCAAATTTAGATGCCTCCAATTTCCAGTAAGGGTCTTTCTGCGTGACAAGTAATAAGTCCAGGGACAGACACACCCAAAAAGGATCCATTGATTTTAGGCAACATTGCTTTCCTCCCGGGCAAAACTATACTTTGCATTTCAAAAAAAATTTTTAAAATATATATATATATATATATATATATATATATATATATATATATATATATATATATATATATATATATATATATATATATATATATATATATATATACACCCATCTAAATACTGTCAAAAACGAACCACCACCTGTTTTTAATCCCAGGGTTTTATTCCCCCAGGGGGTTTCAGTGAGGTTGGCCCCGATGGCCCAGGTTTGGGTTAAACAAAGGCCCTTCTCGTTTGCCCTTATTTGACAATAAAAAAATATTTCAATATATTCAATATGTATATATCAAACCCCATTCATTTTACCTTTGCACCCCCCTTTGGGTTTGGGAAAAAGTATGAAAAAAAACTGAGGTTAACACAGAAAAAAAGATCACCAATTGAAGCTTTATGAATAATGGATACTTTATTCGCCATCAATAATTTTTTTGGTATTTTATAATTTTTCCGCGACTACCCATGTTTAAATAAATGGTAAAAAAGTAAGAGCGAAGCAAAGGTGACTTATTCAGGCAGGCAGGTGACAGCTCAATAGCTCGAATTTGGATATACTACAGTAGGTTCTATTTAGTCACCAGAAATATCTTTGGTAGGAATGGAAGTTGAATTTAGTCTTTAAACTTCTATGGTAAAGAAAAAGTTATGCAATGATGACTAAATTTAACTTTCATTCCTACTAAACATATTTCTGTCGACCAAATAAAAATTACTTACATTTAAAATTTAAATAGAACTTGAACAAATACGATAGTTCATAATATCCACTAGCACTAAGTGCACGGAAGAGCAGGAGTCATCCGTTTTAACAAGCAGCATATTGCACTAATACGAAATAGCCTGCCCATTTAATTATTTAGGAATGGATAGATAAATTAAGATTTTGTCCAAATAATGTTTTTAATTTTTCTTCCTCAATGGATTCTGGCACCCCAGGAACAGTTTTTCGCCCCCAAGGAGATTTTGTGTATATATATAGATATAGATATAGATATATAAAAAGTAGGTTGATAGATAGATATATAAATGTAGATTATATGGATAGATAAAATATATAGATAAAAGATAGATATAAATAGATATAAAGATATACATATATATATATATATATATATATAAAAAAAAAAAAACCTTATATATATGTAGATATTGTTGTATATATATATTTTTATATCCAGCAAACCTGAAAAAACCTTTTGGTAATCATTTCGTTTTATTAAAATGTTTCCTTTTTTTTTTTCATTATTTTTTAAACCCCACCTCTCCGCTGAAAAAGCAAAATTATTTTGCTAGTACAAATTTTTTGGGTAACAAAATGCATTCAATTTTTTTTTCCCAGCATTTGGGGAATATCACAAAAAAATTTGGGGTTTAAAAAGATTTTTTTAATCCCCCAAACCCCCAAAACTTTTATAGAATAAAATTTTCCTTTTTTCTTTTTCAACAGATGGAAAGCAAAAATAATTTTTTTAAAAAAATCATTTTTCCCTTTTAAACAGGGAAATTTTTAAAAAGCATTTGTAGTCCAAAATAAAAATTTGATTTTTTATTCAAGACATGATGGTAAAACCATTTTAAAAGGGGGTATAAAAAAAGAATCCCTCATTTTTTTTTTTTACGTTTAAACAAGAACTGGGGGGAAAGCAATAAAAATTCCCCAGCCTGTTTTTTAAGGGCCCTTTGGGCACCCCTTTAAAAACAACAAAGCCACCTCTGTGTCTTTTTATTTTTTAAACTTTCGGTTTTTTTAGACTTTCTTTTCCCCTCTCCCACACTCCCCCCTTCCTGTCTCCTCCCCCCCCTCCCCCCACCTTCTGTTTTTTCCTATGGGCTGTAAAATAAGGGGCCTCTGAAAAAAGGTAAAAGGAAACATTCTTTTAAAATTACGTCACAATAGCTTTTTCTTCGGTTTCCATTTTTCCCGACCCCTGTAGAAAACCTGGGGTCCCACAGGTTGAGCCATTCTTTTTAATTAAAAAAATGGCAACTGTGCCGGGGGCGGCCCCCAGCTTCACTGATGAGGGCCAAACTGGAATGAAAAAAAGGAAAAAAGGGAATTTTTCACAACTGATTAAATAAACTAACTAATATGTTCTTTTAAAATTTTTTTATTATCAGGGGGACTTTACAAAGAAGAGGATAAAAACCCAAAATGCTAATCTAAATATATTCGGGGTGCTCATATAAAAGCCCCCCTCTTCAGGGCTAAGCTGTTGTTTTAATTTCCCACGGTTTTTGGATGACCCCCAGTGAAATTCCCGAACCTTTCCAATAACCCGGTTTTAACCCCCAACCTTTGGTAGCTCAGCTTGGTAGATATCAGAATGGTTTTATTTCGTTATTGTCCAAAGGGTTTACTGACCCCCAATAAATGTAAATGCCATTGTGCTTATAGGTTTGATGTGCCAGCCTAAGAGCCTCCCCAGAATCACACTGGAAAAGGCCCCTTCCCCCAGTTTTTTTGTCTTCTGTAAAGTGAGCGGCTCAGCCCCGGGCCTTCCAAAAAAGATCTCCCTGTGAAAGGGGGTTGGCGGGCCCGGGGCCCTTCTGCTGACATAATGGGCCCTTTTTTAAAGGTTACCCCCAGGCTCTTTTAACAAAAGGCTAATAGCACTAAAACCTTAAAAAAAGCATATTGACCCCTAATCATAATTCCCCAACATTATACCTTAATTAAAGCAAAAGGGGGGTCTCTGTGTTGTGTATTTATTTGTCATTGGGTTCTTGTTTCCTTTTCCAACAGGGTAAACAAAAACATTTAAGGTAAAAAAATTAAAGACATTTGTTACCCAAATGGTACATCACAAATACTAACACTGCTTTGACAAACCAACATCAAATGGTGTGTTGAGACTTTCCAAAAATTAAATTCAACGGTGGCACATCTCAAACTTAAGCATGGTTTTTACAAACCCCATACAAAATTTGGGTTTTTTTAAAACTTTGGGGGTTAATTCCAAACCTGTAAATTTAAAAAAAACAAAAATTTTGGATTTGGTTAAAAAAAATTACAAATGTTTAATCCATTGGAATAAAAAAAAAGAATTAATCCCATGACTTACATTCCAAAAAATTGGTGCACTGCAATGATAAAAATTGAGGTCCACGTTGTTCTTTTTTTTCATCCCGTTATTAAATGACACTTTTAAAATTGACTTTTTACCCTTTTTTCTATTTTTTTGATTGACTGAAGAAATATTAAAAACAACAGAATTATAAATGACTCCCTTTCTTCCCGGGGGTTTTATCAACTTAAAAAATTCCCCTTGAATAAAAATTAAATTTTTTTATATTTTTTTGGGTTTTTTCCAAAACTCAAAGTTTTCCCAAAGTGGGGTGGGGAGAAACTTCAACCACCCATTCATCCACCTGATGTGGGGATGGCCCATTTCTGTTTTGTATTCCCCCTGAGTTTATTAAAAGGGGTGGTGGAGAAACAGTTGCTAATGAAAACGGGGGACTTGGGGGGAAAATGAAAAGGGTTTTTGGGGAAGGGAAATTTAGCAAAAAAATTTCATGGGGAAACCCCACAGGGATTTTTAATAACCACAGAGAGTCAGGATTTTATTTTTACATCTCATCTGAAGGACAGCAAATTTATACAGCACAGTGCCCTTCGCCTCCGCATTGGGACCCACCATTCAGACCCCCGGTGCCCCCTATTGGCCTCACCAACACCTTTTCCCAGCAAAACCCCCAAAATTTTTCCTAGAGGGTTTCCTTTCCCAAATTACTGGCCAGGTTGAATATTTTAGGTTGGGGTGGGGGGCCTTTGTTTCGGGTCAGTGGTTTTCCCTGGGGCCAACAAAGGAAAAGGGGTTGGCGGGAAGAACCCCCCCCTTGGGTTTGGGAAAATCCAAAGGTAACTCCCAAAAAACCAAATGTTATCCGACCCTTCATGTGTCTTAGATACATCTTCATTTGTTAGTGCTGGGAAGCGGAGCCCGGGGTGGGGAAAAAGGGGTGACAGGGTTTGGAGGGTCATTTTATGTATTTAAAAGGGAATGAGTCTGATGGGTTTTTTAAGGGGGACGGGCATCGGGAACCACCCCAATTGTGTGACTGGGATCTGTGTGTCTTAATAAAGGGTGCTGGGAAACCGGGGCCTGTTCAACAGTTTTGATTAAGCTCACAAATTCGGGAGATAAAGGACTTGAATAACCAAGAAAATCTAAAAAACTGAAAAAGGGAACCCAAAGGCGGCAAGTGCCTGCTGTGTGTTCGGTTCGTCTGTCTTTGTCTGCCTTTATGGTTTTTTTTTGTTTTTTATTTCATTCTTGTGTTTATTAAGTATCATATTATTCTGTTTTTAAACTGGGTGGGTTTAAATTGGGGGGCTTTTCTGAATAATCTGATAAATTCCCGACATTTAAAAAAAAAAACATTCATTACTGATAAGAAGGGGGAAAGAGAACTTATTATGGGATGGATGATTTTTTTTAAAGGAGAATTTAGTCTTTTGAACCAGTGTTAAAAAAAATGGAAAAAATAAGGCCCTGAAAGACACTTTAAACAGAATTTGAAGGTATCCTTACGGTGGTCTCCCCCTGAGCTCCCGTCCCATTAACTTTTCACCCCCCAGGTTTTCCCCAGATGTTCTCTTGGGGGCTCCCCAGCCCCTTTTAAATTCCTCCCCCTCCTCCTTTAGCCAAAACAAACCCTTTTTTTCGTTTTTCACAAGTCACTTCCCTTTTTTTCCGACTGATTTCTCTCTGCCTGCCTCTCCTCCCGACTGACATTGGCTGAAGGGCCCCGTTTTTTGTGTCACAGGGCGAGTTCACCCCCGCTCGTGTTGGTTTCCCTTTCACCCCCGTCTCAATTTCCCTTTGGCCAAACCCCGTCAGAATTCCCACGGGGGCTACTTTGGGGTCAGAGCCTGGAGCTGTCCCCAAAATGCAGACAAGTCTTTTTTTTTAGGCCAAAGGAAGAGAAACAACCCTTTAAAAAGTCATCAAAAATTTAAAAAAACCAAGACCCCCGTCCCCTCTGTTTTCAGAATTATGCCAGCTTTGGGGGCGTGGGTGTACCCCTTAAAAAGAAGTTCAGGCGGGGAAGTCCTTCCCCCCCTGCCCGGGCCCCCCACTGGGGCCCGGTTTCCCTTGCAGCCTCACTAAAAGTAAACACCTAACACCAACCCTTTATTGATCCTGATAGAAATCTGAAGGGGAAACTTGTGAGAAACATCAAAAAAACCGGAGATATTCTTTAAAATTATGATTCCTTGGGATCTCACAATGTGGGTATTGAACATAACAGTCATCAAATGATCAGGGGGGAGACAGAAAAGAGAAAAGCAGGGAGGATGTTTAGTGTTTAATGGAAACTGTTTTAAAACTTTTAGTTAGGGAAATTTTTAATTTATTGTGACAGAAAATTTGTTCATCCACAGTAAAACCTTTGATTATCTGTCCGCGGCCTGTCAGGGGCTAAATAACAAAACCAACCTTTGCATCCCCTTCCGTTACTTTTCTGCAGTTTGCAAAAGGAAAAACAGAAACCCGGGCCTTAGCTTCAACGGGAAATTTTGTTTTTTAGCTTTTCTTTTTTTAATAATTTAAACTAAAAATACTATCATTGTTTATGTACATTGTCCCCCCCGAATTTACACCTTTACCCAGTGGAGGGGTTTTGGGTTCCCTGTGCCTTTTGGGGCCCGTTTTAGAGCTTTTTTCCCCCATTTGGGGCACCCGGAAACTGGGGCCGGGAAAGGTGAAAAAAAAGCGTTCAACAAGCCTTCTATGTTGAAAAAAAACTTTGGGTGGTGTTTTTCCCCACCCAGGAGGGGGTCACCGGCCCCGGCCCGGGGGGGCCCGGAGGGGGGTTGGATGGGAAGGCCTGGTGGCCGGGGCCTTTTTCCAATGGGGCTGGGGGGCCCCAGTCCAAAAGCCCGTGGGGCCCCCCTTTCCCCTGGGCTCACCCCCCTTAGGAGGGGCCAAGGAGGGTTTGGGTGCAGGGGGGTTGGGTGGTGGGCGGGGGAGACCCTTAAAACGGTCCGGGCCCAAAAAGCTGGCTTTTAGAGACTGGAAATTTTGATATCTCTAAAAGGGGAAAGGGCCAAGTTTTTTCGCAGGTTGGGGGTTCCAGATTTGGGCGGGCTCACCCCCTTTAAAGCACAGCTTGGGCTCTGGGAACCCAAAACTCCTTGGGGGGGATGGACTCTTTTCCATTTTGGGTTGCCAATATTGGGAAGGGCCCGCAGGTTTGGACATACTTATTGCCCCCCCAATTTTTGGGGGGTTCATTTGGGGGTTCCCCCCGGGCCAGGGGGGCCCCCCCTCCTTTCCGGGGAAAGGGGCGTGACTTTTTTTGCGTAACCCCAAAAAGCAGGGGTTTCCACCCTTTTTGGGTCCCCGGGGGGGTTTTCAACCTTCTGGGGCCTGTTCTGCTGGGAGACCCTTTTTTAAATACGGGGCAAGACAATTGGGGACCTGAAAGGGGATTGGGAGGGAAAATTCCCCCCCAAACTGAAACCCCAAAATGGTGTTTTTTTATTGGGCTTCTTCCCCAAAGGGCTTGTCCATAAAGGCACCATTTCAAGCATAAGGGGGGTTCCTTGACTTTTTTAAAAGGGGCACCCTAGGCCCTTCGGGAAAGATGGAACCCGTGGGTTTCCGTCGGGCTTCCTGCCCCTTTTTGGACACTTGGGTGGGGAGGGGGGAGGTTTTCAACTGATCCCACCTGGTGGGTTTGGTTAGCCCTGGAGGGGGATGCCCGGGCAGGGCCCGGAGGCCCAAGGGGTGTTGGAGGGCCCGCTGGGAACGCCCGGCAGAGTCCCCTTCAAATTTGGTTTTAAATCCCAATTTTGGCAGAACTTTGACCCGAAGAGTCCCAATGGGCCAAAAAACCCCCTATCTCTATTTTTTGAGGCGGGCCCGAGGTGGGGAAAGGTGGGGTGGCCTTGTGATGGCGAAACCCCAACCGGGGGGACACCCCTTTTAGGGGTCTTTTTGGTTTAAGAAAAAGGGGTCCCCAAAGGACCTTTTCTCCTGTTGGACTAGGAGGTGGCTAACAGGTATCGCAGGCAAAGCAGAATGGGCTTCGTGGTTGCTGAGGCAAAACTCGGCTTGGGAAGAGTTTGGGAGGCTATGGAGAATGACTTACGGATGGCTTGAGGAGATTCTGGTCCACCATCCATTGTCTCAGGAAGGAAAGCAGTGCAGCGTCAACACGTATATGATGAGGATGGTGCGCTGCTGACCTCGACCGGATGTTGTGGTGGAGTATTTAGAAGACCTCCTCAATCCCACTAACATGCCTTCCAATGAAGAAGCAAAGCTTGGGGACTGGAGGTGGGCCCCCATCTCTGGGACTGAGGTCACCAGAGGTGGTCAAAAGTCATTGGTGGCAGGGCCCTGGGTGATGAGATATGCCCTAGGTTCTGGATGTGTAGGACTGCTTGGTTCACATGTCTCTGCAACATCACATGGACATCAGGACAGTGCCTCTGGATTGTCAGACTGAGGTGGTGGTCCCCTTTAAGAAGGGGGACCGGAGGGTGTGTTCCAACTACAGAGCTGAATCAACACTACTCAGCCTCCCTTGAAAAGTCTATTCGGGGTCCTGAGAGGAGGGTCTGTCGATAGTCGAACCTCGGATTCAGGAGGAACAGTGTGTTTTCGGCCCTGGTCGCTGGAACAGCGACCAGCTCTACACCCCTTAGCAGAGTCATGAAGGGTGCATGGGAGTTTGCCCAACCAGTCTACATGTGTTTTGTGGACTTGGAAAAGGCATTCAACCATGTCCTCGAGGAATTCTGTAGGGGTACTCGGAAGTGTGGGGTACTGGACCCCTGATAAGAGCTGTTTGGTCCCTGTACATCCGGTGTCAGATCTTGTCCGCATTGCTGGCAGTAAGTCGAACCTGCTTTCCAGTGAGAGTTGGACTCACCAGGGCTGCCCTTTGTCACCGATTCTGTTCATAACTATTATGGAAAGGGAATGCCTCGGATTCCCTGAGAAGAGCTTGAAGAAGTGGCTGGGGGAAAGTCTGGGCATCCCGCTCAAGTTTCTGCTATATATTGTTATGGCCATCAACGTATGTGTGTGCTGTTTGAACTTTTTAAAATTTTTAAAGCAACAGCTCTTCAAGTATTGTTAATGAGGGAGTAGGAAGACAAACAGGAAAATAGGCAGCTGAAAAAATTGAAAATGTGTTAAAAAATGGAAACCAGTGATGGAAATGTTATTCTGTAATTTTTAAATGTCTTCTTTTTTATTTTTTTATATTTTGGGATATGGGTTGTGTTAAAAATTTGTGGCGCGGCAGCTTGTGATGCTCTGTGGGGTCAGAAAGGGCGGAAAGCTGTGGATGGGAGGGGCTGGGGGGCTTTTTGTTCTGTGAGGGGGACGGGAGTTGAGGAGAGAAGGAAAGGTGTGGAGCAGGAGTCGGGGAGACAATAAGCAGGGGTTTTGGGGGACAAAAACCAAACAGGTGGCAGGAGATCAACTGATGGCAGGGTGCTTTGTTGTTTGGGGGGAGCCTGTAAGCCAAAAACGGATATGGGCACCCCCGGGGGGAAAAAAGACTACATGTAAAACATAAAAAACTCCGGACCTCTGGGTTTGTTTTTCCTTGGTCTTACAATGTTATATAAATTAATTCATTTTGTTAAAAAGTTTTTTCGACTGCCCCGCACTAATCTACTGTATGTCTTTTTAAAGAGCGTTGACTGTTTTCTTATCCGCACAGCCTCTTCCGCCCCGGACGATAATCGGGTTTAGGGCCCTTTAAAAACCTGTGTTTCAAGTTCAGAGCTTTGGGCCCGCTGGAGTCCATCCGGGAGACTGGTGCAACCCATGAAACACCCCTAGGATGAGTTCCCAAGATGGTCCAAAAACACCTGAGTTCTCTCCTCACAGCCAGCTGAGTTTTTTTCTTCTCTGATCATTTTTTTGAGTTTCTAAGGCGTAGGAGGCCAACTATAGCCTGCGTCTAGAAAGTCCACTGGCGGGGTGCGATCCGGGGCCAGAGAAATGCAATTTGGCCCCTCCGGGGGTGTTTTTAAAAAATATTTAAGTTGGCTGATGAAAGTTTTTAAGTAACACAATGTCATCCAAATATAATTAATAGAAGGGGTTTGGCAAAGAACACTCTGTACTGCTGAATTTACACCCCTGAGGGGGCTTAGCTGCTGTCCCTTTTGTGGTGTTTTGCCTTTTTTAAAGAATCAGAGTTTGCATTTGGCTGATCTCAGGGTTTTAAGAGAAAATTATTGTAAATGTCAATCTGTATTGTATTCAGAGTTGTTAATTTTTACAAAAGTTCAGCTCGAAATGTCAATATACTTTTCCCTGTGAGATTTTCTGTTTTTGATATAACTCATCGGCCCTTAGTTTTGACATCATGTTATTTAGTGGAGCAGAAAGGACATTTTAATGTCAAACCCTGAGGATAATCCCACCACATGTATGATTTTGACAAAGCTTGAGTTTTCATATTTGGAAAAACACAAACAAGTCCAGCAGGATTTAAAGAACACTAGAAGTGTAAGTCTGACCACTGCCAAATTTCAAATCCCCATCCTCTACAAAACCTCAATGTCGTAAGTTCAGAAAAAGAACTTAACTTCAGTCCACCATTTGGGTTTCTTCAAAAAGGACTATTTCACAGGGGCTCTAGGTCTCAAAAGGGACAAAAATGGCAGAGTCCTCGGGGAATATTAAAATGACTAAAAGCAACCCGTTAGAAACCAAAATTTAAACAACAATAAAGTTATGAAGGGGCCTGATTTTTTTTCGTTTTATGAATCGGGTTAATATGGCATCTAATTTTTGATCTCGTTTTTTTTTTTAATCACTTTTTTGGGATTGATTTACAAAAATGCTTCAGATGCCCCCAAAAAGCAAAATTAAAGGGGACAGACTGGCACGCTTAGTGAAGTCTTTTCTTGCTGCCACTGCCTCCCCCTCTTTATTGACCGACCTTCAGCTGATATGTTACTTCCCCGGGGACTCCCCTTTACGTTTTGGGTCCCCACTGCCTGATCAAACCAGCAAATGACACCCACCCATGTCCATTTCGCCCCCTTTTTATCACTTTGTGACGAAGGGGGGCCCAAACTCAACTTGATGGAAAACACTTGCAGGAATTAGCGAAAAAAGGTTGATTTTTTTCATCCAAGACACCTACAGCAGCAAGTCCATTTGCCCTTTTATAACCGAAGCACTAAACTCCCCCTGCCCTGGATTATCTTCTCCCCTGTAGTAAGACCCTTTGTAAAAAAAGTAAATGATCTCTTCTGCCCAAAGGGTACGGGGCCAGACGGTAAAGCGAAGACCCTGTAATGGAGTTGAACAGGGGGGCCCTTTTAAAACTGACTTGATAAAAAAAGAAAGGGTACAGGTAAGAGAACCCTGAAATCTGAAGAATTACAGAAGGAGGAAATCAAGCAACAGTTGTACATTTGTTTGCCACTAAAAAGAAAAACCAGAAAAATGGAAAACCCTCAAAGACTTTAAACTGCAAACAACCCAGTCACAGGAGAAAGGACAAAGAGCAAAGTTTTTAGAAGAAAGACAAAGCAAACTGAATGTTTTAAATGTGTGACAGAGAACTTCCAGGGACACAACAATCGGGAAAAAGCCACCTCCACCTGGTGACCATAAACCAAGTTGGAATCACCTGTTTGGGAGTCTGCTTGACTGTGACTCTGTAGTTAAGATAAAGCCAGGGGTAAATTTTGGGGAGTTGAATCACCTCTGTTGGGGGGTGTTGTGGGGGTCCTTCATAAATTCAGTGAAAAAAAAGTGGATTAATCAGTTAAAGGAAAGCTCTCACACACACAGAGGGCTGTAAGGGTGTAGAAAACCCTGGGGAAAAACCAAAACTCCCATCAAGGTGATTTTAGAAACTTAATAAGTAACAAGAACTGAAGGAGAACTGGCGAGAAATTTAAAAGCGTTTTGAATGAATGAGGTTTATAAATTTATGGATAAAAAAAGGGGGGAAAAAATCACAAGTTATGTCCCTTCCTAAAGTCAAGAGAAAGAACCAACTAAGGTAAACAGACTCGGTTTGTGTTGTCTGTTGATTTTCTGTATACATTGAATCTAATCTTATTGTTTTTAATTAGAAAAAATTTTTATTTTGACCGTGACTTGTCCCGTTGAGTTTGTATGTTCTCATTATCTTCATGTGGGTTTCCCCTACAATCGAAAAGACATGCAGTTTGGGTGGACTGGGGCTTTGGAACATTAGCTCACTGTGTGTGTATTCAACCTGATTTTTTTTGTTTTTTTTTTCTTCGGGATCTAGTGGGGGCCCCCAAACACCAAAAGTTAAACCCACTGAGACACTTTTGGGTGATTTTGGATACAAAAAAGAATTTGTGTTTTTTGCAGTGTGGGGTCGCGGGAGTAAAGCAGACAGGCCTGTTCCTTGTGCTGCCCAGTGTTTCCACGCCCTTTGAGTTGCCTGACAGGGTCCATCATCAGGACCCCACAGGCCACCCACCTGCACATCTCTAGCTGACCCTTTAACAGGGATGGCTGGGGCCCTTAAAGGGCCCGGGAGAAACCAAAACAAAACAAATAAACATGTCTCTTTTATAAGAGACAAGCGTGATCTTTCTGAAAACTTTTAGAAGTCCAGGGGCGGTTTAAGATCCGTAAGATGGAGACTTGGCCATTTTGAAATAAAAAAAATAAAAGTAAAGATCTTCTTGTAAAAAAAAACGGGACTTATTCCCGGGTGAAATAACAGAACAGTGAAAAGAGATTGAATATATTGTTTGATTGAAACTTGTCAGAGCCCAGATCATCTAATTCATTTGCCATGGGAAAAGTAGTGTTTCTTCAAATTGAACCCTCCATGAAATTAAAAGATTTGTTGTTTGGGAAATGAAATCAGTAAGCAGCCCGTTTTGGTAAAGAGTAGCACAGATAAACAGGAGATTTTAAAAAACGTTTTCAGACATTTCAAACAAACTTAAGTCTTTTTTTAAAAGAAGAGCCTTTGTAGTTGGGGGGGACATTTGTTTCTCAATTAGAAGAATAGAAAATCTTCATGTTCATAGGGTGTGCCTTGGGGCGGACCCCCAAGGGAGCGAGGAGTCTGGGGAGGGAGGACAAGGATGAGACAAAAGAACTGGTGCTGTACAGCGTTTAAATTTTAAATTTTTAAGCACCAGGGAAAAAAACCTGAGGGGGGGGTTTTTAAGGGAGAGGGGAGTTCATTTTTTATTAAAATAAAATCACCAAAAAACACCTGAAATAAGTAAATAAAAAAAATAAAATTTTCTAAATATTAAATTTCCTTTTAGTTTTCTTCTTGAACTCAACAGAATGTTTGGTTTTCTTTACTTGGTCAAAAAAATGACAACCAAAAACGCCCCTAATGGAATTATAAATCAAATCCTTGAGATCCTAAAATTACTGCATGCGTGTTTAAGTCCTCCTGGCCTTTCACCAGTTTCTTTACTTACACCAAAGTTTGTTTTATTTTTGGTTTTTTAACTTCATAATTCCCAGTTTGATGTGAGCCTTGTCAAGAGTTAACTCACACCCCAAAAGTTTCCTTCAAACATTTTCATTTGATGTTCTTAAAAAACTCAATCTTAATCAATTAAAAACCCTTTTTTTTAATTTTTTGTCCCTTTTTTAAATCAAATCTAAGGGCTAAAATGTAAAACAAATGTGTTGTGAAAATATCAGGAGTCAGAAAGAGAAGAAATCACAAAGTGGGGGAATTTGATCTGACCACGGTGTCCTTTGTGTGCCCAAACAAAAACAGCTGGGGTGAACAAATGCCCGAGGAAACAAAGAAAGAGAGAAAAGAATGAAGGGGGGAGAGGGCAATGAACGGGGGAAGGTGAGGGAATAGGAAGACAACACTTTATAAAGAGGGTGAAATAAATGAGAACTTGAAGAGAAACAGATCTTAACTGGTATATATGGGCAAAAAGGGGGATTAGAAAGATTTTTGGGGGGGCCTTTCATTTTCCTGTTGCCCAAACCCAGGTTTATTCAGGGGGAGACTCAGACAGCATCCCAAAGCCCTCGGATTTTCCCATCAGCGTTTAAAGGGGGAGATTTAACTCACGCAGAATAAAGAAGGTCCCTGATTTCTGAATTAGATCAGGGGCACCCCCAAATTTGCTGTTTTTTTTTATTTTAAAACTGCCTAAAGTTCAATTTATAAAAAATGCGTTCAAAGTCAAAAAAAAAAAATTTAAAAAATATAAAGTTAAAAACAAATCTAAACAAAAAAAAAAAATGAAAAAGTAAAACAACAAACAAAATTTCACGCTGCAACTCAAAAAAAGACAGAAAAAGAGAATGGGCCATAAGTCCTGATAATTTATAAATAAATAAAAAATAAATAAATAAATAGGCAGAAACCTTTTCACCTCTATGTTTGCTTTTAAAAGTTTTATTAATTTGATCTTGCCATTTTTTTATAAAGGTTTTGAAGAGATTTTCAAATGAAATTTTTTTTTTTTTTTTTTTTAAATGAAAAATAAGACCCAATGACTTATCACAGGGGGGTTTTCTTCAAGTTCAGAGGACAAGTCTACAGCTCACAATGGGTAAAAGCAGTTACAGTCAATGTGTCCTCCTCCATTTTGGGCCCCCTCTGGTACCCCACCAACCACAGTGTTAATGATTGGGGGTGATTGTCCCCCAAGGCTTCTGAAAAAACATTCAAACATTTTGTCCATAAAAGATGTATTTTGTTTGCCCCCCAAAACATGTGGCCCAGGGGAGGCGGGGCCCCCATTGCCACACTTGCAGGTTGCCCTCCCCAAATTTTTAAAAATGGTTGATCGATAAAAGAATAAAAGTGATGGTTATACCGAAGGAGCGGGTATATTAATGAAGTTTCCCTTTTCAAAGATATTTTTAAAAAGGTCCTTTCCCACCGTATCCAGGACCCTTAAAGGATTTTTGAAATGTTTTTATATTTGTAAGATGCTATCTGACTCAATTTGACGTAATTTCTTCGGAAAAGGGAAAAATGGGGGGGGTTTAGAAAATTGGGGGTTTTTTGGGTTGTTTTTTGTTGTTGTACTTCTGTTTTTTCAATTATAGGGGACTAACTTGTTAAAAAACGCTTTATAAAATTCCACTGGTTGCCATCAAGGCCTGTTTTTTTCCCCTTTGGGGATTTTCAAATCCAGTAGTTCTGAGAGTGTCAGAGGTTGGTATTTTCCTCTTACAAGATTGCCCCACTGTTGTTTTATTACATCCAGTTCCCTCAGATTGTGTCTGTTTTTTTAAAGAGTAGAATAAAAAACACAGTTTTTAAATGTGTGGTTATATTTTTAGGGTTATTATTTTTTAGTTCCCAAACACCACAACTTGGATCTCCACTGTTTTGACTGAGTAAGATTTTCTAACGTAACCCCCAAATTTTTACTAGCTTTAATATTTTATCACAAAGGACAGTAAGGTTGCCCAGAATAGCATCTGCTGAATCCAGTCCATTTTCCCTCCATTCTTTTCATTGGTTTTTACCCTTTTTCCCTATCTCAGTGGGTTTTTCTGTTTTCAGATTTCCACCACATCCTCACATTTTAGTTTGTTAAGGCAAAACCCCTTCTTTCCCTTGTGACACTAGTTAACCTGACCCTTTGAGCTGGCAGACTGTTAGGTGCACCCTCCTGCCAAGTTCTAAGGATTTAAAAAAGTTCTCATCCAGCAGATCAGAAATCTTCACGAATTTTTGTGCCCAGACAGACCAAACTCATCCCAAACCCATTTTTTTTAAACAGACCACAAAAAAGACCAACACCATCAGGGACTAGACTAAACACAGGGGTCCAGACCAGTGGGGGGGTGTCTTTAGTTAAGAAAGTAAACATCAAATAGCCCCAAACGACACAAGGTAAAGGATGAAGTACAAGTGAAGATGAGCCCAACCCCACAGACCGACCCCTTTACTTGGTTTGGTTCCCACCCCGCCCGTTTTGTTTTTTCCTCCCAAATTCCCGCTTATTACTACTAAATTTCCCCCCTATCCCTGATGACCACAACATTTTTTTCAAGGATTCTTTCCATGATTTGTTCGTCTTGTTTCATGTCATTTTTTTTTATTAATGTTAATTGATTTTGCTTTTTCTTTGTATTTTATTTTGTCTATGCTGCCCGTGTTATGTTCCATGTGGTTTGTGTGGTTCACCAATGGTGGACCATCTGCCAGTCACTGCCAATCACCATTCCTTTCTGCCCCATAAACCCTGAGGGTCCCAACAGTTTCATTGTGAATTTTTGCAAGTTTGTTGATTTTGTGTTCTTTAGCTGTGCCCATGATTTGTGATTTTCTGGATTTTTTGCCTGTGCTTTGTTTCTTCAAAGCTGTGTTTGGGTTCTCTTTGGGAAAATTTGTTTGTTTTATTTGTTTGGTAAACTATCCGGATGCTGCCAGTTTCTGTGCTATGCTGAACTTCTAATTACTTTGTCTCTTCCTGCTGCTAGCTTCAATAGAGTTTAAATTGTTATGCAGTACTGGTGGTCTGATGCTAAATCTTATAATTGTTATTTTGAACTGACACATGTGACTGACATCTGCATCCTTCCACCCTACCCAGAGGCCCAATCATCCCAACCAGAGAAACCAATGTGTCCCAAAAAATCAAAAACCCATATGAGACCTCTGTATTTAGAGTAAAGCTTCATCTAAATTTCTTTAAAAATAAATCATTATCATTTCTTCCTAATTCTAGTGGCTGGTTAGGGTGACCTTTCTTTTCACCTTCTATCACAGAAATTTTTTAGTCCCGTCCAGATTGCAAAGTTCTAATAAAAAAGAAAACCTCCAGCTTTGGGGATTTTTTCCTGGGCACAGGAACCTTTTTTCCTACATTTTCTTCCCACATAGTAACAAAAGCCAGGGGTCATCATATTTGGGGAGCCATACAAATAAAATCATTAGTAAAATAATAATGAAGTAGAAATACACAAAAATTAATAAAACTCAAAGTCTGGCTTTTAAAGAAAAAGATGTAAGGTAAATATGCAAAACTTCATGAAATTAAAGGAAATTGAACCCCCAACCCTCACCTAGAAGCTCTTGTTTAATATCTTGATCTTTTCAGGAATGACATGGTGATGTCTGATACCCCAAAAATATAAAACAACAAAAGCCCTTTTAAAAGCCTGCTGTCTGAAATGCCTTTTTTTAAACAATTACCTTCTAACACAAAAACCCCCCTTTTCAGATACTTTTCCTTTTTCCCGGGTGTGTTGTCCTACTCCATTTAACCTCAGGTGAGCAGTAGATGCCATTTTTAAAGGCAGACTTTTTTTAGAAACTATCATCAAAGGGTCCTTTTCAAAAAGGGGGAGGTGTCCCCAGCGCCCTGCCAATGTGTCTCAAGATCCCACAGGAAGCTTTTATGACTGGATCATCAGAGTGATGATGTTACTGGAAGTTGGGGGAACATATT
This sequence comes from Polypterus senegalus, assembly GCF_016835505.1. Classification (NCBI taxonomy): domain Eukaryota; kingdom Metazoa; phylum Chordata; class Cladistia; order Polypteriformes; family Polypteridae; genus Polypterus; species Polypterus senegalus. Next base: position 58,255 of record NW_024379301.1, read on the forward strand.
GTATAGTCTGTCTACAACTGACCTTTTTCTTCTGCAAAAATAACCCGTCACCCAGCCAATTCAAACTTTTTTTAAAACATTAAAAAAACAAAACATGTGCCTCATGATTGGTTATTCTTTTCAGGGGACTAATTCAAATCTTTATACATTTATTCAGATGTTGTGGTAAAAAAGGTGGGGAAAAAAATGAGAGCCCGTTGAAAGGTGCATTAGGAAGCCAACAGGAAACTGAAAAGAGGATGAATAAGAAAAAAAAAAATGGGGGGCTGAAGGAGTTGGGGCAACTGGAGAAGGAGATTGAGGAGTGAAGGAAGAAGCTGAGCTGAAGGAGTTTCACAGACCAAAAACCATTCCCCCTTCCTGAGGTGGGGATTTAACCAAAGGAGCACGCTAGGTGTACTGAAACATTTAAAGAAATTTAAAAGATCTAAGGAGTTTTACAACATGAAAGAAGAGGATTAGCCTAACAAGATCCTTTTCATATTTCCCCTTAACATTTCAAATTTTTTTCCCAAATAAAGTTGTTTTTCTTTTTCCGACAGACTGATAAACCACGTGTGTTGGAAAAGGGAAATTTTTTTGAAAAATTACAAATAAAAAAGGTGGTGCAAACTTTTAAGGGCCCCCTGATGTTATTTAAAAGATGAGATTAAATCAGATTTCCTCACAGCCGGGCCCTAAGTCCAGTATGCTTTTTCCCCGTGTTTTTTACAAAAAATTTATTAGTTGTTCAGACATTATGGAATTCTTTTTTCACACCCCACTGGTGGGCCTTTTTATAACTCAATTTGTGTAGCCCCCTTTTTATGGGTTAGATGATATTGATGCACAAATTCCCAGGTTTCCCACAACAAAAACAGGCGCCCCCAATTTAAAATAAAATTTTCCCAATGTGTTGGTCTTTACATTTAATTTTTTTTTAAGTTTTTCGAAACTAAAATCCCCCTTTTTGTGTCCAAAACTTTTTTCCCACCTGCCCCCCTTCCTTTTACTTTACTCTTCGCCTGGGTTCCTGGTGAAAGCTATTAAGTTGGGGGATAATCTCTGAGCTCCACTACACCCACCAAAAAAATTTTTTAAAAAAAACCCAACAAGTAAAAGAAGGCTTTTCACCCTTAAAACCTCGCTGATACAACCTTCCTTAAATTCGTAACCCTCTTATCAGTTTTACTTTTTTTAAATTTCCTTTTTAAATGTATTCTCTCTTATCCAATTTCTCCCTCCTTTCCTTCCCCTTTGGGGACCCCTTACTTCCTGTCACCCTGATTTTAATTTAGGGTGGAAAGGAGCCGTCAGGCACAAAGGTGTGGGGAAGAAGCCATGGACTCATGACAAGGACCCATCAGGACACCTTGCTTCAGGGTTTTTTATTAATCCATTAAGGCCGAGGTAAAAGGGCACGTGGGGGGCCGTTTTTTTTCCATTTATCTGCCCCTTTGCCGTTTATTTTTTTTCTAATAGGTTTCACTTTAAGGAGTTAAACCAAAAACATTGTTAATCAGTGTTTATAATTTTAACTTGAAATGTTAACCCTTAACATTCCCTATGCCCCCTTTTAAAAACCCTTTTTTTTTAATTTTTAATTTTTTATTTCCTTTGTTTCCACCTTTTAAAATTAATAACAAAAGGAAAAGTTTGGGGTCAAGCAAAATGAAATTTTTTTTTGAAAAGAGAAAAGTTTGGGCCCCAAAGAGTGGGGGGTTTTTCTAAAATTCAATTGCCCTGCGTCCAGGGCCTTCTTTGCGATGGGGCCAGTTAAAAATTCCGTCTCCTTTTCATGTCTCCCCTGCCCCGTGGGTTTTTTTTCGGTGGGTTTCCCCAGACATTTAAAAGGATTTAAACCCAAAAGCTTTTTGGGTTTCTTTTCTGTTGGATGCTTGGGCTGCTTAGCTTGCTAAATTGAGGACCACCTGAACTTTAGGGTCAGCCCGGGTAAAAATAAATTTTTTTTAAAAATGAAATGGGTTTTTAAAAAAGAAGGATTTGTTTAAACAAAACTAAGTTAAGTGCAAAGGGCCGGGTTTTCCTCCAGGCCAACTTAAAAAACTTTGTGTTTTTGTGAAAAAAAAGAGAAGAGTGGGAAAAAAGGTTGGGGGACCACCCCCTTCCCTTTAACCACGGTGGCATTGGGGGCGCCCTTCATAGGGGGGTTTCCCCCCCGGGCCCCCCGGGGAGCTTTCCCCCCCATGGGGTTTCTTGGGGGTTTCCCCCCCACAACCAAAGACATGAGGGTTAGGGGGGGCCCTGGCCCCTTTTGTCTTTTTGGGTGGGGTGTGGGGTGCCTTTGGGGGGCTGGGGTTTTCCCCGGAGCCTGCCTTTTTGGTGGTTTGGTGTTGGCCCAGGACCCCTGAGATTGGCCCGCGGTGGGGGAAAAATTGGGGAAAATGAAAAAAAACCAAAGGAAAACGAGACCTTTTTTGCTAAAAGGGGCCGTTAAAGTTTGGAAGGGGATTTCCCTTTCCCATCAAGTTTAAAGAAAACCCCCGGGGGAAATTTTATAGGGGACTGAAGACGGAGTTAAAGGGGCTGTGGAATTTACCACCCCCTGGGCTGAACCACTGAAGTGAGACAACAGGAGGCATTTGACTCAGGGTGGGTTTTTTTAACCCAGAAGGAGCCCTGAAGATGGAAGCCGGTACCCTTGAATTATAAATCAGAAATTTATGGAATTGATGTCTGCACAACACCAAAAGGGTTCAAAAACCTTTAAGTGTCAAATTTGGGAGGCAAAAAAGTGGGGAAAAGCCATTTGTAAATTTTGAGTGTTACCCAGGGGCACAGGGGCCCGAAAAATTTAAGGAAATTTTGGAAACACCAGGACATTTCTAAGTGGCCAGTCTGGTTTGGGAAGTAATGGCCTTTGAAGGTGCCCCCCTTACTACAAAGAATTCCGGTCCCTTCTTAAATGGGAAACTGTTTTCCCCAAAAGGCCCTTGAGTGCTAAAACAAGTGTTTATGTTAAAGTGGGAGGGGGAAGATACTCAAGTAAAAAAAAAAAGCGCCTGAAAAATTCAAGATTAAAATCGATGAAAAACATTGAACCTTTTAGACCTCGATGCCCGTCAAAAAATAAGCTCGCGGGGAACCGGGGGGGTGCAAATCTATGCCCCGGGACCCCACAGAACGGAAAACCCAAATGGGAGTTAAGATGCTTTTTGAAATTTTGACAATTAAGGATTCCCGGGAATGTACAATCCAAATCCAGGGTGTAAAAATTAAAAATAAATTTTTTATAACACCCCAAACTCAAAAAATGAATTAAAGGGGCAAAATTTTTTAAAAATTTCACTTTGTTTTATTTGTAAAAAATTTAGTTTTAAGACCCGGGAGTTTTCGGTTACGGGGACGATACCAAAAGGCAGCCTTCCCAGCTTTTGCCGAACCTGAAACAGCCCCCAAAACTTTAAAAGCACACCTTGTTCTTTAATTTAAGCCCCCAAGTCTCTTCCTTTGTTTTATCTTTAATTACATTTTTGCCTTTTTAAATGTGTGTTGTAAAAGACAAAATAATTTTTTTTTTTACTCACTTAACTTAACTCTTTTTAAAATTTAAAACTTATGGGAGGGGTTGGGAAGGGAAAATAATTATTTTTCAAAGAAAAATTTTTAAGTCTTCCGTTTTGGGGGGGGAAAGGTTGTTTACTTTACAAAATCTTAGTTTACAGGTAAAACTTTATTAAAAGGAAAAACCCACTTCAAATGGGGCCACGCATTTTACAGAAAAACCACCCAGGTTTGCTTTGGACAAAATTTTGGCCCGGTTTTAAAACAAATTTAAAATTTCGTTTATCATTCAGATGTTATTAAATAAATCACAATTTTTTTGGTTGGAAAGGGGACTTTAAAACTGGCAACATAAGTTCAGGAAAAAATACAAAACAGCTTTGGTTCCCCCCCTTTTTTGCCCCGGGAAAATTGCCTTTTAGGGTAATTTTCCATAAAACCCAAAATCTCTTATAAAATAAATCGGGGAAACCCTTTTGGTTCCCCAAAGGAAACGTACCTTTTTTTTTCAATGACCAAAACAGGCTTTAAAATTTTTTTAACTTTGGGGGTTTGGGAAAAAACCCCGCTTTTGGTACCCAATAAAGTTTAAAATTTCCCAAATTTTTCCCCTTAACGGCCCGAACCTTCCCCTTTTTTTGGGAAAAAAGGGGGGGGGGGGGGGGGGGGGGGGGGGGGGGGGGGGGGGGGGGGGGGGGGGGGGGGGGTTTTTTTTTTTTTTTTTTTTTTTTTTTTTTTTTTTTTTTTTTTTTTTTTTTTTTTTTTTTTTTTTTTTTTTTTTTTTTGAAAAAAATGAGTAAAAAGGGTTTTTTTCCCCTTTGCCCCCTTTTCCACCCTTTTTGGGGTATTTTTGGCCCCCTGGGGAAAAAAAATTTTTTTCCTTTTTTTTTTTCCCCCCCGGGTTTGGCCCTTTTTTTTTTTTTCCCCCCCCCATTGTGCTTTGGGGGGGGAAAAAGAAGGCCCTTTGGCCCCTTTTTTAAAGGCGAAAAAAATATATTTGTTAAATTATACATAAAACTTTAACTTATTTAAATAATCTATATTCTTCACTGGGAGTGTGGGAAGGACAGAATAATTAAACATGTACTACGAAGATATTTCAATGTTCTTTAAAGCGTTTTGAAGAATGGCTAAGCTACAGATGGCTTACGTCTATTAAGAGCTGATTGTATAGCGATCGTTACTTGGGAAAGAAAGAAGCACTACGTGCAGCTACGCCAATATATATTGAATATAAACAGAAGAAAATAACAACACAGCTAAACGCATGGCTGACAAATTTGCAATAATTATTTCATCGAGAGAAACACATGTTTAATAAGCGTGCTTTAACTCTATCATCATGAAAATGACATCATATACATCTCAGTATTTTAGTTATTCAGAGAGCTGTAATATCACAATGTAATGGATTTTGCGTCCAGCTGGAGGAAGAGAGCGGTTTAAGAAGCAGTAGTGATTCACACACTAGAGCACATACGATAGAAGATCAAATACAAAACAAAGCATTTAACGTGCTACTTTAATTACGATGTGATTTGAGAAACTGGTTAATTAAACGATTTTTAAAGATGAAGTTTATGATATTCTACATTAATGGCAAAATAAACCACGTGATTAAAGTGGAAATGTAGAATTGAGTTGACATTTTGTGCTTTTTCCACCGTGACCTTTTCTGTACCTAATAGCTTTCATATGACACTCAGACAGGGGGCTTGACTTTCTTCACGGAAACTTTGATATGTGACAAGTTCTTTTATTTCCGGCATTTCGATTTGGGAATGTGAGTTTCAAGTTTCCCCCAACACGCTATGTCACTCGATCAACTTCCTTTGTTGATTATACCACGGTTTATTTGAACAAATAGTATGTTTTCTTTTGCCTCCACTTGGTATTGGGCTGAAATTCTTATATTTTCCCGTGCTTTTCCCATTGTCTTTTCACAGAAGGCTGGGTTAAGGGCGATTTATATTGATTTGCATATTCAATTAGGCATAATTCTGGGAGGATTTGGCGTTAACATAATGCGGCGGCACGGCGTTAGTTTTCACGCTGATCGGGATTTGTGCGGAAGAACGTGGAAGTTGCAGTGTGCACAGATTCCTGCATCTGGGAAAATATAAGAATTTCAGCGTAATACCAAGGAGGCAAAGGAAAACATACTATTTGTTCAAATAAGCGTGGATAATCAAAAAAAGGAAGTTGATCGAAAGTGACATAGCGTGTTGGAGAAACTTGAAAGCTCACATTCACAAATCGCACAGTGCCGAAAAAAGAAGTCACATATCAAAGTCGCCGTGAAAGCCGAGTTGAATCCACTGTCTGAGTGTCATATGAAAGCTCATTAGGGTACAGAGAAAAAGCCACCGGTGGGGAAAGCAGCAAAATGTCAATCCCCCTTTCCAATCGTAGTTTATTTGTCATTAAATGAACATTATAAACTTCACATAAAATCGTTTAATTAACCGTTTCTCAAATCACATCGAATTGAAGTAGCACGTTAAATGCTTTTTGTTTGATCTTCTATATGTCTATGTGTATGAATCATCAGCTTTAAACGCTCTTTCCTCAACTGACCAGAGTCCATTACATTTGTGATATTACAGCTCTGAAAACCAAATACTGAGTTTGATGTCATTTTCATGATGATAGGAGTTAAAGCCGTTATAACATGTTTCACCGATGAAATAATTTAGCAGTACAATCAGGGGCGGCTCTGGGCTTGTGGTGGCACTGGGCAGAGGAAGAATCAGTGGCTCCTTCGCCCCAATGTCATGCACGTTGGATGGCCATGTCCGTTGCAGACACTGCATAGCCGCCTCGTGCTCATGACACAAGCATTTAACTTTTGCCGAAATTTGTCGCTGTGTTTTTAGCTGTGTTGTTATTTTATCTTTCTGTTTTATATTCAATATATATTGGCGTGGGTCCCACTGCATCAGTGCTTTTCTTTCCCCAAGTAACGATCGCCATACAATCAGCTCTGTAATAGACGTTGCCATCTGTAAGCTTAGCGCTGATTCTTCAAAACGTTAAAGAACATTGAAATATCTTCGTAGTACATGTGTAATTATTCTATCCTTAACGACACTCCCAGTGAAGAATATAGATTATTTAAATGAAGTTAAAGTTTTATGTATATAATTTAATAAACATATTTTGCTGCATTTCTCCTTAAAAATGATATCGTCATCATATGTAAATACGCGCTTTATAAAGTGGCTCAGGTTTTGCGATATTATAACTGTAGTGCAAGTTTAAAGTGGGGTGGTTGTACTTATAAGTACAAACCGTTCTACAAGGGATTGATTGAGTGCATTTAAAGTTCTTGGATTAAACTGTTTTGAACCACGAGGTCCGTACAGGAAAGTCTTTTAAACTTTTTCCGTGGAAGAGACAGCGTGTGCTTAATGCCGTATACCGATAATTCTCTTTCCGATCAGCTGCTGCTGTGATTCACACTCAGATACAGTGATATAAATACTCCGAGTGGTGCAGTGAGAGAAATATGGAAAAAGATGATCTGCTGTGGCAACTCCTAACGGGAGGAGCTGAAAGAAGAAGAAGAAGAAGAAGAAGAAGAAGAAGAAGAAGTGAGAGTAACAACGCTAAAGCAGTTATCGTATTTGGAATACTATGGCTGTTCCCTGGACCATTATATTGTTACAAGTTAATTACAATCAGATGCATTACACTAATAAACAATATGCGGTTAGTTTCTGTGTATTTATAAAGCCGCGTCATGAAAATAATGAGTAATCACACAAGAACAGTACCATTGCTTGACGGCTGGTGCGAGTTTGCAAAACCGAGGGAACTTGCGTCATGACAAGGCATGAGGTACCGTGGAAAAGTGCGGATTTACGCCAAGTGTAGGTTTTATACATCGCGATTTGAACGTGGAAAGTTCTTACGCTAACATTTCTGCGCGTCGCATCCGTTTATACATGAGGCCCCAGAACTGGAGTGCAGTCGAGTCCGGTCCACCATTTCTAAGATATTTTCAAAAACAGTTTCATCAGTATCGGAGTCTAAAATAGCCGCCAACATTGTAATTTCTTCCAATAAATCTCCAATTCTCTCTCTGAAATACGTAATATCTTCGGCAGAATCCATTTCATCGACGGAAGTAAACATTTTTCCATTTAATTCTTGTGCTATCGATTCACCAATCAGTAACTAGAGGGGGTGTTGGAGCCCACCCTTTCAACTTTTGACGAGTGAAAGTGCCAGTTTTATTTAAAGCCGTATTTCATGATGGTTTGAAGGAATGTTACGAACAAAATTAAATAAACAAATAAGCAACAAAAAACATATTTCGTGACACATTTATTTATTAATGCTGTCATTTCATGACATATTTATTTATTGAGGCTCTCATTTCATGACACATTTATTTATTTGTTCTCATATTTCACAGTACTTTTAATTATTTAGATTTATTTATTTATTTATTTATTAAATTTTCTGACATATTCCTCCATAGTCTTGGGCTGCTAGCTGTTCCTTTTATTCTTGTTAATAGTCCACCTACTGGTTTGATTAAACAATAGTAAGATGAGTGATGTTTAACATTGTCTTCCTGAATACTGAGTAACTTTGAAATTTATTTAGTTACTAGCAGAATAACCAAGGCTAGCAGCAAGTAGTGTGTTAAAGAAGGAAAGAAAAAAAAGAACATTTTAAAATAATGTAACATGATTGTAAAGTAATTGTTTTGTGTATTTGCGGCAGCGCACAAACTTGATTTCGTCTAGCTGCATCAGAAAATGTACCGCATCTGACACCTCCTTTTAGTGTTTCTCACAGCTTGGATTGCTTCTGTCATAATGGGTTTGAGTCTACATATATATATATACATACATATATCCATATACATACATATCTTCATATCTATATACTGTACATATATACATATCTATATAAATATCTATATACATATATATATATGCATACCTATCTACATCATATATACACACACATATACACACATACAAACATATACACACAGGTATATATATATATATATATAATATATATATATATATATATATATATGTGTGTATATATATATGTATGTGTCTATATGTGTGTGTATAGCTGGTCACTGAGTGCAAGGAAAAATAATGAAATATAGTCTATAAGTTAAAAAACAGTAAAACATTAACGCTTTAAGAAGTACAGCTACATTGAGCACTACTCGAGTGGTTACGTGTAAACTACATTTTAAAGACGTGTAACACAACAGGTAAGTGGAACTAACAGCAGCTAAAATGTATATGGATCATCTCGGTAGTAGACCCCTTTTGAAAGGCGCTACACGACAGCTGTGGTATAGAAATTACATTTTCTATGTAGCTCCAAATTTCTGTCTCTGTAATGTGCCTACCAGCAATTAAAGAAAATTAGTTTTGTGTCCTCTGCAGTGTTAAGAGAGAAAGGCTTTGTTTGGGATAAAAGAAAAAGGTGTAAAGAAAGGAAAGTTGCCTTTTTCTTTTATATAGTATAAAAGATGTGTTCAGCTGACGTTATGATCCCCTTTTGGGGACAGTCGCGGTGGGTCTTGTGTAGACTGGTGAGACGTCCCGCCATTAATCGGCTGTGATGGCACTGTCAGTCCTCCACTCCTGTGCGTGTCTTCATAATCCGAGCAGCGACCTCATAATCGTATACATGAAAAAGAAAGTGTGAATCGCCTTCATATTAGTTTGCCGGTGTAGAAAAGGCGTCCCGTGTTTGCACTTGTCTGGGTTTATAGCAGGGGAGGATGAAAAATTAAAAGTGCTCACTTTACTTAAGGCAGAAGCGCAGTCAGCATCTCAAAGGGCCCGCACAGCTATGAGAGCGCTGGCTGCTCGACTTTTGCTGGGCAGGAGACACCAGTTTTTGCAGACACGTTCAGGATATTAAAGTCTCAGCCTCTTTGGAGGTCATTCATATAAAATACCTCATACCAGCAGCGGAGATGTAGTGGGTTAAAGAAGTAATGAAAAGAAAAGGAAACATTTTAATAATAGCGTAACATGATTGACATTGTCATGAGTGTTGCTTGTCTATATATGCCTGCCTAAATAAGTCACCGTAAACCGCGCTCTTACTTTTACCGTTCATTTAATCAGGCTATTGGAAAAATTATGAAATGGAAGGAGGATTACACTGAGTATGGCTTTACCAAAACAATTATTGATGACCGAATCGATTATTCATAAAGCTTGAATTGGTGATCTGTTTTGTGTGTTAACCTCATATTTTATCATACTTTTTCTCAAACTAAGGTGAGTGCAGTGTAAAAAGAATCAGGATGCGCTGATCAATGTAATCGTGTACCAGGAAATCATGCATTTACAAAAGCTCCCCTTTGCTTGTAATGCAAAGTGTGATTAAATGCATTATTTTTAACACGTTATGGAGCATTATGCATCGAAGCTTCTCAGCTGTGCTTGGCTAAGAAAAGGAAAGATTTTAAAATAACGTAACACGATTGTCAATGTGACCTTTGTAAGTAATGCCTGGAGGACTAAGTGGAGAAACTCTAGAGACAGGCGGTGTATTAACTTGTGGATTTTCTGTAGTATTTGGTGGCAGCGTCACAAAGTTGCTTAGACGGTGTTAGCGGAGCTCAGCTCAGAGCGAAATGAGGTGAATGGGAGGGTAGATGATGACGTGACTCCCCACCCCTTAACTGTCAGTCCCCACAAACACAGTCTCTGAATTTGCATAAGCACACCCCTTCACCTGCAATTTTAACTTAGTTACAAAGTGATCAAAACTCTGTTTATACCCCGCGTTCTCTCATTAAACTTGCATCCTGCATTACCCGTGGGCATGAAAAACGCCAGCGGTAGCCTGTCTATGAACTTAATTTAAATTTTAGGTTTATACCTTGCTTTCTTTCTGAGGTAGCTGCACTGATGAATATGGTAGTATATGTCACTCACTTTCGCTTCTTATTGTTTCGCTGCCTTCTCAGTTATATAATGCATGTTTTCTTCAGCGTATTTTGGAGCTCTTCCTGGTTTTCTATGTACTGCGTTGACAGTCAGTTCACGTGATTACGTGGGCGTGATGATGTCACACAAACTCACGGCGGTCAAGCTCAACTCCATTACAGTAAATGGAGAAAATACCTTCCAGTTATGACCATTACACGTAGAATTTCGAAATGAAACCTGCCCAACTTTTTGTAAGGAAGCTGTAAGGAATGAGCCTGCCAAATTTCAGCCTTCTACCTACAGGGAACTTGGAGAATTAGTGATGAGTGAGTAGGTAGAGTGAGTGAGTGAGGTGGGGCTTTGTCTTTTATTAGTATAGATGTGCATATGTATTTCATTTGTATTTGTGCACTTATTGTATTTATTTATTTCTGTTTAGATACCACACATACACTTACGATACAAATCTATCAAAGTCCTTGAAGCGAGCTGGTGAAGGGTGTTATCTACTCTGGTGTAGCTGCGGTTCTTTCTAATCGAAGAATTAGGCCAGCAAGTGTACAATCAGCACAGTGAGTACAACTGTCTCTCACAGGCACATTAATCCATTTAAAATAAAATCTAAAACACAGTAAAGTGTGCAGAAAGTGAGGGGGTCTCAATACTCTCTGACTCCCTGTATATTTATTATTAATATGAATATTCAAATCGACATTTGGCCTAATTTGCCAGCCCTTGTATATTTTATAAATGTTTTATTTGAACTCTCTGCATTTGTAATTCGTGTTTAAGAACTAAACTAAGATCACACAATGCCATCTTCACAGTTTCCATTCTTCTTCTCTTTTTTTTATTTTCAGCTCTTGAGCTCCAGTTTCGCCCTCCAGCCTCCTAAACCTCAGAGCAGACGACTTTTAAAATGTGAGTTTGTGCTTTGACTGAATGGATCATCACAATAAAATCATTGAAGTTTTTAAAAGAGCAGGACAGGCTTGGATATGAAAGTCTGAGTGTTGTGTGACTGAGGGCTGAGTGAAGGGGTCCGTGACGGTGCATTAGGAATATAGAGACTAACCACCTTTTG